>NC_139516.1:181966688-182181688 GCF_947247035.1 Vipera ursinii
AATTGCAATTTTGGTGAATCTTGGAATCCTACAAAAGTATTAAAGGAAGATGACATTTGAGAAATAGCCGGGTTTCTTTCATCTTGAGTTATAAAGCAGAATTGTAGCCTATTGAAGCCCATTCTTTCCAAATGCAACATACACTTCTGTGGACGTTAATTTATTCTGAAAGTACATAATTCAATTCAACAAAGTAATAAAAAGCAGCTTCATGATGTCACTAGCAGAAACTTTTTTTTAAAAAAAGTCATAGACATAGCACTATATATCTTAAATTATAAGTATTAAAATTTATTTTAATATTATAAAGACTACCAAGTAGTTTTGTCCCCAATGAATGAAACATCCTCTAAGAAATCCTATACTTTGGTCTTTCCCAGAAGATACTTTTCTGGTGAGTCTTTGGAATATTCTCATTGGGAACAAAAGTTCCTTTTTTGTCCAATTTATAGCAATTATTGGAAATAATGTAAGTGAATTCTTCAGCATATTGCTATTTTTCACTTTGTGCCTACCTAAAATATTTTCAGAATGGTTTACATACAATCAGTATAACCAAGACAGTCATTTTTTTTGCCTGTATAAAATATAGGGTACAAAAGGAAAAAAAATGTGGATGAAGAAAATAAAGTGGATACTTGAATAACAAATTCAAAATGCAGAATCTGAAGTTATGTCTGGCTATCTAAGAAGGCATCTCAGTACAAACGTTCTCACAGAGTGTTGTTATTCTTAATGTCCCTGCTTTGGCTCAGCTGTTTGCATCCTCTCTATATCATTTTTTTTTCTGATGACTGTTCAGAGTCCAAACTTCGATGTATGAATTGAATTGTGTAATAATGGATCAAATATCTAGTGCCCACATCCAAACAATGTATTAAACTTGATTAATTTTAATCTTGTATTGGTCTTTTTTATAGTTTAATATTACATTTATAAATGAATATTATTAGCCAACCCATTTGGCTAATTTATGATTCACAAAATTATGAAAAATATCAAAATGAGTTAAGATAGTGACTGAGTAAAGTGTTTTGGATAAAAAAAACACAATCTATTGATTCTTAAATTTTGTTTTGTACCAATTTTTGGCCTACAATGTTTTGCTCATCTGTTTTAGTGGATGCTGCAAATGTACTGTTTTATTTCTCATGATAGCATTAGAGCAGGTAACATTTTTTTCTGCCTCCAACAATTTTGAAGGGGTAAAACATAAATTATAATAGAGGTGTAGGAGAAGAAAGCCCTATCAATTTTCAGGAAACTGTTCATTTCCATTCTTTATTTCATTCCATAACACAATAGTTAAAAATGCATTCAACCATATCTCCAGATTTGTTGTAATTACAGTTTCCAGATACAGCTGGAGGGCATCATGACTGGAATACCATAAGAACAGAACAAACAACTGGAGACCAGTTGAAATCCGCAATCCTTTCTTCAGCAAAGAGAACTTAAGTCTTTCACTTTTCTAGGGTAGTTTTATATTGGAATTTAGAGGGAAATAAACTGGCTTTTTACTTCTTTCAAAAGAGGTAATTAGTTATCATTTTCTTTTTCTCCTTCAGAAATGCAGGATATCTTCTTGCACTTCTAAAGGTACTCGTGCAAATTCCTATGGGATTCGACTAAGCCCATGCATTGATTCTTCTAGATTTGAAGGAATTAATCAAAATTCCTAAAAAGACTTTTTCAGCTTGCTCAGTGCATCCTTAATCTGGACTGCTCATAGAAGGAAAAATGATTACTGACTTGAATATGGATAACACTTTACTGGCTGAGGCTGTGGATAGTTCTCTGAAGTGTTGTTGGTTGGGTTATTAGCAAGTCATGGCAAAGTTTACACAAACAATTCAGAACACAGGACCTCAAGCAACATAGCATATTTCCAAAAGGCCAACATAGGAAACTATTAAACCATTATCATCACAATAAACATATTAAACATCTTGTTGTTCAATAATCACTGCAAGCTTTTCATACTAATATTTGATATCTTACTTTCATCAATGTTCAAGGAAATTTTATATCAGTCCTTATTTCATTGGTGCTTTGAGTTTTCCATAATATTTGTCTAGAGCTTTTTTTAAGGCCATTACCCTGTAAAAAAATTATTCTAGCTAAATACATATTGTGTGATGGATGGGTGCTGTCATAATTAATGGCAAACATAGTCACCATGGAACAGTTTATTTAGCTACCCTATAACAGTAAAAGATTCAGTATAGCAATCTTGAGAGTTCAGCTCAAAGCTATGCACTTTTGCCAAGCATCATAACACAGTCTGAACAACTATGGTTAATATTCAATATCTGTAGAAATCTCCCATTGTAGGTCTGGCATGTCATGCCTCCTTTGGCCTTGGAAAGAATCAGTGGATTATGTGATGACTTGCAAGGCAAGACAATCAAAACAAGCCACAGGGAAAAAATTAAATGGGAAAGGAGAAAAAGAATGTAAAACAAGTTCTTGTTAAATGTTTGTTTCTGAAAGGCAAGCTGTATTATATAAAGCGAACAAATGTCTCAGGTTCTCACAATAGGAAGTTTAAAATTGCAGGTGAGAAATTCATTATGTCATTGGTTTCTTTTTATTTTGGTTCTTTAAGAGCTTATAATTTTTGGAAGTTTGCTTTAATTCATGTTGCTTCTTGACTATCAATCATGCAAAGTTGTTTGAACTGGCTCTTTTGTGCATAGTATATGTAGAAAACCCTGGATGATGGTGATAAGTTTTTTTGTTTTTGTTTATTTTAGGTGGTAAGTGGTAACGGTATCAAATATGATAAATAAAAAAGAGCAAGAAAAAAGAATTCTCAGATCCATAAAAGCTAAGGCAGAGGTTCTTCATTTTGATAGGACTGTAAAAACTCATCTGAAAATGTCAGAATATATCTGAAAAGCTTAGACAATCAGTATGTAATGATTCCTAGGAAGCAGGAAGTGATAAAATATAAGGCTTGTAACATCTTGGAGATTGGGGGAGGGGCAATCTATCTTTTGTTTGATTCTCATAGCCCAGCAATTGAAACTTTTATTGTTCAGGCCTTTTTCTCCAATGGTATCTATATAATTACATACCCACTGCATGTTTGCCAACCTCCGTCTATGTGTGCAGGATGGCCTTCCAGAATTGACCAAAGGATAAACTATATAACATTAGCAATATTTTACCATGTTCCATAGCTTTGAAGGAGTTCCAAAGAGGCTTATGATAAAAAATAACCTAAGAGATAAAGAAAAAATTAGTTAATTAGAAAAAACATACTAGGCAAAAATTTAAAATAGCCTTTCTCAATGTGTGAACTTAAACCTCAGAAACATTGCTGAAGATTCTACAAGCTGAAGAATACTTATCTGAGAAAGCCAAGTTGAGAAGGCTGATATAGACAACCAGAATTCCTGTTGGTGCTGAAAATACAGTAGGATTAATTACAAGGAAGCTGCAGAGCAGAAACCAAACAAGACTCCTTCTTAATAATGAATCATTCTAGAAGGTGTGCAAAGGAATAGATTAATGCTTGGGCCACCACAACTTTACAGAAGATCAAGTTGAGGAGAAGAGACTACATCTATTTGCTTAGGTCCAGTCCAGAAACAAATAGGAAAACCTCAGGAAAGTTTCATATACTATTCACAAACATAGTTATATTTCTGACTATGTGCTTAATTGTCTTATTGAGTGATCCTATATTGCCTTACTACGTAGTTCTGTCCCTCAGCTGGAATGCTCCAACAGGCCCATTGCCCTGTGGCGATAGATTGGCAGGCAGCAAGAAGGTAGCATGTTATTCATTCCTTTCCCTGAGTCCTTGTAAGACAGTTACATTTGTTTCTGTTGAAAGAAGTACCATGCAACATCCATAGATCTGCTTCTGAGCAAGTGTCCCAATTGGGATACTTATTCTCAAGTAATTACTAGGCTCCTATTTGTACACATGGATTGCAGATGTACAAAGACATGCTCAAAGACACAAAAGAATAAGAAAAAGCAAACTCAGAATCATTGTGTCCATGTTTTCCCTCACAAAAGTTAGGTATATACAAGCATATTATTCAATGCTCATTTTAAGAGGGGGGAAAAGCAACACCACTTGTTCATTATGGAAGGGATAAGAAGTGTGAAAAAGCCAGGCATAACAAAATTCTGAAATTAGCTGTATTGGTGGTCCTTGCAGAATGCCCTTAGAGAGAACTTAACATCTTTGGAAAGGAACTTGATTTCCACATTGATCTTTTTATTTACAGTGTCTTGAAGTCTTCCCCATACACATGTCTTTGGCTTGTTAACAAACCTTGTCAGAGGGCAGAAAATCCATTAATCTTTGCACACAAAGTAAGAGCATTTTTTTTTCTTTCTGTAGTCTGTTTTGCTTTTCACTGTGAAAGAGCACTGCTGTTATTACCATTTATCACCAGCTCAACTTTTGGTGTAGGAAAACCAATAAATAAATAAATAGTTTGGTTAATTATTGTTCCTTTATCTTAATAAATGTACATGCTATATATGTGTGAGTATGTACATATGCATTGGTGGCAGGAACTGGCCAACTTTAACTGATTTCGGAAACTAAACAGAATTGAGTCTAGTAAGATAGACAACCATTTAGAACTTTTTAAATATCCTCACTTTGGAGTGGACTCAGAGGTAAAATGGAAACTAGTTAAAAATGGTATAATATTGGTATAACATGATTTTAGCACTTAGGCCTAGCTAATACTTTGTTATATTTTGTATTACTTACTTTTCTAAGATATTGTTGTATAAATCCATAACATGTGGGATGAAGAAAGCATAATCTTTGTTTTCATGTCTTCCCTTTTCAAAATACAATAATCATTTTTTTTCAGTGAATTTGTTTTCAAACAATTCCAGGTTGATGTGATTAATCATCTATGCAATTGTAGCATCCATATCATTTTTACTTTAAAAAGCTAGTGGGAATGAATTAAATTAACTGGTCTAATTAAAACAGAATAGATAAGGCAAAAATTCTATTTTCCTTTAAAAAAACTAAAAAAATCTGGTAGTGGAGGCACATTCTGTGGATCTATTCAATCTGTAGCTTCCCCTGAGGATCCTGACAAATTAGAACATTCTGTTGTTCATCTTCTATATATGATGTCTAGAAGAAGGATAAAGATAGGCAAAGTTGTAGGAGGAGAGTAGTGGTGGTGGTGGTGAGATATGTCACATGCACCATGCAAAGAACACAAATTATTGAATTTGCATCATTTATGCAATTATTTGACACACAGCATTATTACGGTTTCTACTGAACAACTATGTCATATGTTGAATTTATAAGAATAATTGCTTGTCCTCACATTCTATAATATCAACCAAGGATGCAATGAAATAACTTAGATTTAAATAATAATTGGACAATTTTTTGGACTATTTGGCTGTCAGGGTCTACTAGAGTTAACTACGACTTCTGACTGGCATGTGGAAGACCACTGTCAGAATGGACTTTTTTCTGGTGTATTTTTTCACCAAAGACAAAGATATATATATATATATATATATATATATATATATATATATATATATATATATATATATATATATATATATATATATATATATATATATATATATATATATATTAATAAAGCTGCTTCTTTCCTTGTGTCTCATTTATGCTATCTAAAGTATAAAATGTTCTTAGTCTCCCTGTGTGGGATTTCACTCTATGCAAGTGAAAAATGAACATAAGAAATGCACACAGGCAAATTAGTGGTTTAACATTCACCATCTGTGTCTCACTTTTGTAAATGTGGATTCAGACACCCAGACACTGTTAGCTGATAACTCGGTGAAAAGGACCTATCTGGCTATTGCCCAAATTCAGATAGCTGATAACATGAACTGAAAGAAACAAGAATAATATTAATGCATGAGAAGGACACTATTTCTACGAGAAAACCTTTCTTAGTGCAAATCATTATCTATTTGTATAATGATATTAGAGCCTCAAATCTGAAACTACAGGAATCTGCATACACAGAATAAATTGTTGGGCATTATATGAACTCATAGGACGGAGCTAATTTGTACCTGGCTGTCAAAAGATAGGGCTTCTTTCCCTTTCTTATTAATAATTTTTAAGACTGTGATCTAGCAACAATGTTGGAAGAAGAGTCTCCAGTCCAATCTTCCTGCAGTTTCCAAAACATAAATTAGCTATCGATGCTGCCACTAGATCTACAGTGGGAAAAACTTTTTCAGACTGACAGCTATTAGCAATATTAATCAATACTCTCGGTGCAGCATTCTTTCTTAACTGGTAAGAAAACAAAGGTGAATTACATGGAGTAGATATTATCTGACTCTTCAACTGCCAAATATCTGCAAAGTACCTAGAGTCCTTGTGCCATAATAACCTTTTCTGGAAGCAGCTTGTCTCTGTCCACATTTAGTCTGAGGGAATAATGCAGAGAAAAGGGTTAAGCACTTTCTTCACTAATACAATGCACTGTTAAAGGCAAGGCAGATTGTTTAGGGTCATATTCTACTCTAAAGCAAAGCTCTACATTGCTGAAGTGAAACTTGCAGAAGAGCATATGTTTCAGCTTTTGTAGAATCTATACTTCAGGAGAGTTCAACTTCTGAGATTGGATTAACATTCTTCTCTGAGGATATAATAGGAATTAGTTGCATTCTCATTATAGATACTAAAAAGTTATTTGAAAAAAAATGTAAAAATGCTTCTCGAGTGGAGTCTGAAAACCAGACATGACAGGTTCTAAATCCTGACACCTGAAATACATGATCATGAAAGCAAACAACTTACTGAGATAGAAAAATCTAGAGAAGCTCTTTGCAAGCACTGAATCTAAATGCAGGAACTTCTACGAGAAATAGAAAATGGGAGGTCCTCATCTGGTATGGCAGCTGCCACAGCTGGAAATGGACTTTGCAGGTGCCAAGATACTTTGTAGTAAGGAAGATCAAGCATGTTCTGACAATGAGAAAAATGAGCAAAACAGGAATCACTTTTAAAGTGCAAGCAAATGAATAAGAAGCCGGATTTGCACAATTTAATGTATCTATATTCTCTCTGTTCATGTACATGCATCTGTGTGAATTCCAAAAGCAGAAAGAAAACAAAAATATGTGCTCTTTTATTACACGTTTAGTGCTATCTATTAACTCAGTATGTATTTATTTACAATCAGATATATATCTTCCTCCATGCCCCCCCCCAAGAAATGCAAAAAAAAATTATTATGTGAAGCAATTAGTGAAAGCTTAGGAGCCATTCTATACATTTCCATTTTGTTAAAGCAACTCTTCTACCAGTGATTAAATCAGCTAAATCTAAAGGCTACAGTGACAAAACCTGTATGTTCTGACTGTCTGCAGGCAGACTTTCCTATTTTACAGAAGCATGCTTGATACAAAATGCATCTTTTACATCCCCATGTAAAAATACATAGATACACATACATATGCACACAAACATATACATACACAAACACATCCAAGTACAAAACATTTATATTTCTAAAAATAACATTGACCTATTTGGTTTTTTTAAAAAAAAATAATATTCACTGATGATGAAAAGGGAAATGAAATCTTTTCAGCATATTATATGCTGTCCAAATTTTACACATATGAAAAAATATGTTAGCACAAATAATTATTGTCAATTTAACTTTACATCTAAACATATCTGCAGGTTTTAAACTGTCTTGCAATTTTACCTTCTCAATGAAAAATGTTTAATATATGAACCAAAAAAGAGCGCAGCTCGAATAATTAAAGGCTTAAGTTAAATACATAGACAGTCATTTAAATTTAGATCTGCAATAACATTTACTATTATTCTCCAAGGCTTTCAGTGTGCTTGACAGAAACAAAGTACTCTGGGATTAATTTCAAGAAATGGTGCCAACTGTGTGCAATTTGCTGTAATTAAGACATGAAAGAGTACTAAATATTCAGATTAAAAGAAGCATGATAGAGCATGATAGAGAATCAAGGTGTGGCACAAAGCCAACGTAGCACAGATGCTTCTGAATTTTCTCTTCTGGGTGATATGAAAACTAATTTTTTCATGAACTTTTCAATCCCTCAGAACTGTTTATTCATTTGCATTTCAATATTCTCGAATAAACTGAATATTCAGAAGCTAAAGATACTTTAAAATGGCAGTGCTGATATTTAAACATAATATGAACATTGCTAGTTTAAGAAAAACAAGAATCTGAAATCATATACTTTGCATCTTGTAACAATTACAATGCAGGGATATTTCTTTATAATTAAAACATTTTAATTAGAAGGAAAATGGGATGATAGAAGTTTGTCTTACTCCCAACTGCTGGTAGAGTCTCTTTTTACAAATTCAGTTACTTTCTTAATAGCTGGATGTGTGTCCCAGAAGGTTGCAGAAGGTGTATTAATCATTCATTGCAAAATTTTCCCTTCACAAACTTTGGAGTGAGGTTAATATAAAGTATGTAGAACTTTTGATCATATAGAACAAGTCAGAACATGACCTTTTTGTTAATGAGAAAAGGTATACATTTTTTATCCTGTTGATGAAAATAGCAGCCTGCAGATTGAAAGAAAAATTTCCTTATAAATAGCATAAATATTCTTGGAATGTTTTTGTTTTCACAGGCAATATGCAATCAAACTGAGCTTCTTCTCTATCTCTTTTTTTTAAAATTGAGCTTCTGAGTGCCCCAGCTCTTTTGCAGGCAATAGACAATATCAAAACTAAAATGTCTGAGGTAGAGGTCTTTGACAATATGGATAAGAAGCTGAAAATATTCAGAGAGAGAGAGAGAGAGAGAGAGAGAGAGAGAGAGAGAGAGAGAGAGAGAGAGAGAGAGAGAGAGAGAGAGAGAGAGAGAGAGAACAGAAGACAAAATGCCGTCCGATTTGGAACTGAGATTCAGCAGGTAAAACAGGAATTGCAAGATGTACAGGAGAGCAATGCAAAAAGACAAGGTAATAACGTATGAAAATAGTAATATTACTGCACTGTGAATTTGGCGCTGGATAATAGAATAGAAATATCAATCATATGGACAAAAGATTGCTGTAATCAAATGAACACAAAAGGTTCCCTGTCTGGCTTTAGGGGGAATTTAGAGCTGGAGAAAGCAGCTTTATCAAATAGAAATAAACACAACTGTGTTCCTTTGTTTCTGCACACCATTGTATAGTGTGAAAAATATATATTGGGAGGGGAAGCATTTCAGCTTACTGAGCTTTGCACATTTGCTTATTACAGAATTTATAAATCAAATAAAATGCGTGCAGACACCTACTTATCAAACACATGATGTTTAGCATGTGTGATGGTTAAAATTGCCTTTATGTTACTCAAAAGGTGGTAGCTCAGAAACTGATAGCTTGAGTCCTTTTGAAGACAAAGAGCTGTTCTCACATGCATAGTAGCCACGCAGATTCAGGGGACAAACAGAATTTCCCATTTTGTTTTGTTGAGCATTCAAAGAGTCACTCAGGCACAGCCAATAATTTCCTTCCGATAGGTTTTGCCTGAGATGTAAAGGCCAGGCATTTGGCTTCTATGTTAAGAGGTGTTTTTCAGGAAACAGTCAATATCAAAAGGACATGGCCTCATTATCATCCTTTAGCATAACAGATCCTCCCCTATAGTAAAGTTTTGAAAGATATGAGTTTTAGCAAATAAAATATTAATGAAGTCATTTGGAACGTAATGGACAGCTTGTGTCAAACCCTTAATTTTCTCTTCCACTATTCACAACATTGCTAGACACATGTTTCTGGATAAAACCCCCTAGAGGTTTGCTGCAAATTCTTTTTCAATACAACCAGATCATTGCAGATAATTGTATTACACAGGGTATTGATCCAAAATCGTTGTGCACCGGAAACATCTGAAAAAACATGATTATAGCTTTCTGTTTATTGTTTGTACATCATATAAGCAGGCTTTTGTGTGAATCACCTGTAAGAAAGGCAAGGTGGAAACATCAGAGAAATTACCTCTTTACAAGAATCTATTGATCACTTTAAATCAAAGAAGTATGTTTGACATAAGATTACCTGCCAGTTTGAACATTAGGTACACTATGTTATAGCCTGAGGCAGTTGTAAGTCTGACAAAGGGATTGTAAATAAAGCATGCAGCTGCTCGTGCCTCTGGCTTGGGATCAGCAGAGGCTCAAGTCCAAGGCATAGGTAAACTTAAAATAATTTAACCCTTTTCAACCAGCACACTATGAATTAGAAGACATTCTTCAGAGAATTGGGAAACATAAATAGGCTTTATCGGTAGGAAAGGACACATTCCCTAGAAAATGTACAAACCTTGATATTTATATCCATGGGTTTGTTCTGTAAAGGGGAAAAAAAGCATGCAGTACTTCAAATTAGCTTTATCTCAGACCAGCAAGTCAGAAGGCAGAATTTACAGTCATAACAGCTACTTTCAAGAAATGGAATTGTTCGTAAAACCACCTGCATTTGAGAGTTATAAAGATTAGCAGCAGTGTTCCTGCATTTATAATTTTAATTACTTGAACAGTTACATTTTGCCACCCAAAAGGCAATCTTAAAACTAGCCTGAAATATGTAGATACCATATATTGTGGTATGGAATATTCCTAATGCCAAGCCCAGGGTTTCAGAATAAACAAGAAATCATTTAGTTTTATTCAAACATAAAGCTTTCTTGTATGAGGGTAAGCATTTACCAGCTGATTTGCTTATATTTTGGGGATGATAAATTGTTTTCCCCCCCCTTCCTTCCTTCTTGATATATGTACTGCATTTTTAAAAATTTAATAATTGGAATGAATCTTTCTTCTCAATTTTCTACTGTAGCCTGAAAAACATCAGCTTTCTAAACTAAATACATTGATATTTTTATTAGGACTTCTCTCTACTGCTGCATTTAATAAAATCTCACCTCTAAACATATATACTTATTTTTAGATGTGTCTTAAAACAATTGTTACAACATAAAAGGCTTTTAGAACTGTATTTTTATTGAAGAAGAAAGCCAGGTTTGATTGTCCCAAATATTCCTAATTGTTGACTAAATACGTTAATTTATATTCATCTCATCAGATAATTACAATTATTTTAAAATATGTAAGATATTTATAAAAAGTAGCCAATATTTGCTAGGACAATACTGATTTTATATGATACCTATCCCTTTTCTTGAATTAATTGAAGCCTAATTTACACATTCTGCCAGAATAAAATAGGATTATTAAAAGGGTAATGTTTGATAAACTTTGCTATATATGAAATGTGACCTTCTTAATTTTGGCTTTGATGTTTTTTCAACAAGGTGCCTCAGCATGTTCTTTCTTTTAAAGATTTGTATTATTTGCACAACCTTTACTAATAGGCTTCACTTTTGAAAATAAACCATTCTTCATTGATACATGTTTATTCTGAAATGTAATTCTGTACCTCATTAAATTGGAATTACATAACTCAATAAACATTTGTATATCTGAGACTGTATTTTTAAACAGTTTTTTGTAAAAACAACAGCATCAACACCAAATCAGCCAACTGTATATCTCTGCTAAATGACAAATATTTAAATATACACCTATATATGTATATATTTCTTAGAATATGGTCAACAAAAGAACAAAGGAAAAATGTCTTTGTCTTAAATTGCTTATTTTTTCTGAGGTAGCTTGAAACACACTGCTCCAGATTCTTTGCTCTAATGAAAGAGTGCCATCTATTGGATGACCTTGAAAGAGAATTTGTTTACAGTATGGGGTACTCTACATAATGGAGAAAAAATAGTGACCCAGAAGTTTTCAGTTTCTGTCTTAATTATTTACAAGGCATAGAATGCATACAGGAAAATGAAAAGGGAGAGACAGTTATTAATAGAAAGGTATTCTTGAAATAAAACAAATCATGTCTGCTTTACAGAAATATGAATCCAGAAATTCTATGTTTGCGGGGGTAGAGAATTTGGAAGCAGTCAGCTACTTTTAAACTATTAAAACTAAAATCATACAAATATTTATCTGATAATTGAACTCCCTGAATTTAATTGAATTTACTTGTTTCAAACAGGAATATGATTGATATATTGATAATTTTAAAATAAAATGTTGGGACTCTAAATATCATTTTAAAATATTTTATATCTGTTAAAAACTGGGAAACACAATGGGCTTATTTAAACCTATAAAATACAAATTTGTTACCCTTGTCTAGATCCAGTTTCATTGAATTAACTGTGCAATTAAACAAAGAAATAAACAAAAAATAAAGCCTATCATTGGCCCTCTTTGGAAACTGGATTGCTTTTTATTATCTTCCAGCCTAAGAATTTGCTAGCTTGGATGAAAAACTTCTAATGGAATCCAGCTTGAAAGCAAGTCAAGGGCAGCTAAGCAAGCAGAGAGCAGAGAGTTTCCCAGAGCAGTAGGAAATGGCAAGAGAGAGAATGCTGAAGCCTCTGAGAAAATGAATTATAGATTCTCACAAAGAAATTAGTGATTACATGTGAGTTGCTGTTTGTTTTGATGTTTCAGAAAGACTTGAAGACTAGCCAGACATCAGCATTAATTCTTTTAGCTCTGTGTTTAGGGTTTGTTTTGATCAGGTGATGTGTTTTGTTAATGCACTTGACTAATATATTGATTAAATACAAGTAACTGATACTCCATTCAAAAATAGATTTACACTTTTCCCCCACCTAACTGATATTAACTAGCAGCCATTTGATGTTTCTCCCCACCTCTAGAAAATGTGAAAATCTGGTGTGGAGGAAAAATAGTGTTTTTTATTGTCAATGTGCCAATGGCATTCTCATCATCTTTCTTTTGGGGTCTGAAGGTTACATATGGCTCCTATTCTCTGTCTTTTTCGTTCAAGAAGCTGCCTCAAAGCAAGACTCTCCCAAATTAAAGCAAACTTAAGAGTTCGAGCTTCTAGTCAGAGTAACGAGTAACATATGAAGTTGCTAAAATGAACTTGATTTCTACCTCTTCCTTTTTTTTCTTTCAGAAAACTTAAACTTTTAGAGTTTTGTTAATGTTTATGAAAAAAGTTGTGTTTATGATTTCAGGATGCAATTTTTATGTGACTTATGAAAGGTATGCATTTCAGGAGAATGTTTTTCTCTCTTCTACATTATATCATTAAATACTCTGAATAATGCATTCTTTTTGTCAAACTTGTTACACTGTGCATTCAGTTTAAGCAGCTCAAGTATTGTTTGCATTCTTATAAAGTAAATGTGATCTGCAAAAGTTCTAAGATATCACTGATACTTGGATGACAACAAAGTTTACTAATCTAAAACGTGTGGTAAGAAATGAAATATTTCCCTAAGATAAACACACTGATTACACTGGATCAAATCACAATAGTTCTTGCACAGAACAGTGCAAGGTAAGGCCATCAAGTTTCCTTAGGATCACAGATATATGGCCCCATATTTGATTGAAACAGCTTCATTCATTGAAATTATGATATAAAACACTAAACAAACTAGTTCATTATTTACCTGGAACATCAAGGAACAGGCTAATCATAGCAAAATAGGTTCTCAAGGAGGAAATTTTGGTAGTAATATAAATAGTACTGGCATATAAGCAAGAATCTGTCATCAGGCACTAAAGCATAAAATAAAATTTAAACAAGTTTTTAAAAGGAAAATAAATTATTTAACCATGCCTCCATCACTTATGAATGTAAATACAATGGTAAGACTACAGATATACAAACTAAAGGTAAAAAAAGGTAAAGGTTCCCCTGCACATGCGTGCTAGTCGTTTCCGACTCTAGGGGCCAGTGCTCATCTTCGTTTCAAAGCCGAAGAGCCAGCGCTTGTCCAAGGACGTCTCCGTGGTCATGTGGCCGGCATGACTAGATGCCAAAGGCGCACGGAACGCTGTTACCTTCCCACCATAGTGGTCCCTATTTTTCTACTTGCATTTTTACTTGCTTTCAAACTGCTAGGTTGGCAGAAGCTGGGACGAGTAACAAGCGCTCACTCTGTTACGCGGCACTCAGGATTCAACCCGCCAAACTGCCCACCATCTTATCGACAAGCTCAGCGTCCTAACCCAATGAGCCACCGCGTCCCTAGAACCTATCCAATAGAAAGATGAAGACAGGCTGTGTCTAGGATTCTTCCAAGATGACCGTGAAAAAGGACTAATTCATGTTTCTAATGCAATATATAAATTATAGAAAATAGACAAAAACTGTTAAATTCTCTCTCGGACCCATTCAAAAAATACTATCATTTTGTATCCTTTCACCCCCATATCATGTGCCAACAATAATTTCAGGGAATAGCAAAAAAAACATTCACATAAACAGTACTTGTTGTTACAAACTTTCTGGGGAAAAAAATCGTTTGGCAGGATATTTCAGATGGTGGTAGCCACTATATAAAAAGTTCTATTTAGTTAACTTCACAAGGCTGATAAATACGGATTATGCATAATCAATCTTTCAGTGGCTGGGAGATGTTTGTGATGCTGTGAGGGAAACAGTGAAGGAAAGAAGGAAAGTTTAGGATTCTATCCTATAAAATTACTGGAGCAAGAACTTTCTGGTTGTTTTTTTTCTCCTATTACTTTTTTACAAGAATCAGTGTCTCTTCTTTTCTTGTGTTAAACTACTTTGTGCTTATTACTTTTGTTTATTTTCTTTATCAAACAATTGAAAACAGCACTGCAATTTTGGATAATTGTGATGCCAAATTTTGGTAGTGTGGTCTAATGCAGGGGTGTCAAACTGCCAGATGCATCATAGCGAAACCACCCCCACTCTGTTGCCGGCAATGGCAAAAAAGTTGCAATACATCATGACACGTCACGTGATGTTGCGAGTTGATCTAATGGGTGCATGGAAGACAATAAAATATGTTAAGTGTTATAAGACGTCCTAGGGCTGCAGTTTGACCAGCCAATATGTAAATGAATTGCTGAAAGGACAGATGGAGACATAAGGAAGATCAAATAAGAATGAATTCCCAAGCACATGAAGGTGGTCAAGTTATTTTTGTATTCTAAAAATATCCCTGATGGAAAGTCTTTGTCACAGTAGTTCTTGAATTAGACGAGATAACATAAAGTATTATATCATTCATAATGCCATAATTTGGGAAATAATGCTGTTTTCGACAGTAGTGAAACTGATCTGTCATCTTCATTATAGAGAATAAAATTTATGCAACATTTTCAGTCACTTTATGAAGAATGTGCTTAATTTGTGGAACAGAAGTTAAGAAGAGAGCAAGACTTCTTAAACATGACAACTAAAGCTGCACAATCCAGGTTAGTATAATGAGCAAACAGTAAAAATGATTTTTAGATTTTTAAGAACTATGGATAATTGTGTTATAGAAATATAGTCAAAGTAGTAAAGAAGGTGCTTTTAATATTGAACCATGATAGTCAAAACTATATTGAAATAAAATATATAAAAGATTCTTATTAAACATTTGCTAGCATGTTACATTTTTTTTAATATAAATTTTCTTCAGATGTAATTACAGTGGTACCTCGGACCTTATTAATTGGTTCCAGGAGGCACAATGAGTACCTAAAACAATGAGTACCAAAACAGTTTTTCCCCCGTAAGAAATAATGTAGTGAGTCACAAGGCAGCTGACATGACAAGTTCTAGCTTGTGTATCAAGTACCAAACAAACAATGAGTACTGGGACAAAATTTTTGTGTCAAAATGCGTTGAGTGCCAAATTCATTGAGTTTGAAAATAGTTAAGTACTAAGATACCACTGTATTAATGTAACATTTTAACTCTTTCAAGACTTGATAAGTGGCTAGCTTTTATTAGCAATATTAATATGGCAGATTACCAAGGACACCACTTGTTAGAGATGGTGAAATTAGATAATACAGAAAGTTTCCAAGGTGCCTGGTAAATTAGCTGTTAAGTTAGCCATTAAAACTATCTTCCTAAAAGCTGAAAAGAATTCTAAACTTTCCACACATTTTGGTTAGATGCTGATTCATGTTAAATTTCATTTGAATTGACAGGTACTGTACTTCTACCCAGATGGAAAATCTTTTCTCTATTTCACTTGGCCACAAAGCAAAAAAGCATACTATCATATCTCCTACCATGCTTATGTGCAATTGTTATGGCTGTGATAACATTGTCTTCATTACTTGATTGATTGCTACCGAATAGAAATGCACAAGGATTTTGTTTTATCTGAACTTCGAAGCAAACCAACCTGGTTTACACTTCTGAAACTAATGTAAAGATTAGGATATTGTTCTCCTTGGATTTTTACATTTTTTCAAATATTCTGATATGCTACTGAGGTAAAACAAACAGCAAAATGTGCATATTTAGAATAAAATATTTGCCTGTACTTCAAGATAAAATTGCATATCAAGTTTAAATATAAATATTGTAAGAGTATATTTAAAAAAACACCAACAACACAGAGGAGTGTTGAAACAGGATGGAGTAGGTTTACGAATAAACAGAGGAGGAAATAACAGAGAATGCAAATAGGCTGCTTCCTCTATCCCTTTTAAGAGGAGCAGCTGACCACATTAATGCGGTCTCCATTGAGTGACATTTTAAATTGATTCATCTACCAAATGGACAATGATAATATTTCTAGCAAGAATGGATCCTTAAATGGGAGAAAATTCCATAGTAAAGGATTGAGAGTGGAGACAGTTTCTCACTCTTGAGGTGCAAAATTCAAAGACAGGCTGTCACCATAGAGAAGCTGGGAGGTAAGGGAGAAAATAAAGATGTTGTTCTTTGTATGTGTCTGGATAGCAACCCAGAAAGACCTAATACAGAAGGTTTGGGGGCTGTAGTAGCAATATTGAAGTAATCATTATCCTAAGGCAGGAGAACATAAAGAGCAGTCTGTCAGCATGGTGAACATTGCTAAAACATTGAAAAAAAATGTGCAGATGTGGGGAAGTTAAACCTTAAGGAACTAAGGGATTGAAAAAATTAGGTAGATAATCAGATGGCCTTTTTCAGTTGTTCAGGATTTCAAAACTGGGACATGTTTGCACATGTACAAAATAAAATGTGAAGTTATCTTTTCCATGACTACCTAATATGAGTACAAGTAGCATTTTACCTATCTATGGAAGAAAAATTCAAAGAAACACCAAAGAAAGCAAGAATAATCCAGAATTTAGCAGCTGCACAAAGTTCAGAGGTTTTAAGGTATTTAATTTGCTACTTTTTTTTTCTGATGAACTATACTGAAAATTAGAAGTGCAGTGAGAGGAGAGGAAGGAAGCCAGGCCACAACAACCCCACGATGTAAGCCTGTTACACTTGAAAGATTTGTTCAGAATGTCCAGTGGGAACCTGGAAATCGTAATAATTTGTAGTATCGATTGTGTGAAGCTATGCAGCTGGGGCCTCTAGTGAATAGACAGGAATAGACATTTTATTGATTAACTTTTACAGTCATATTTTCAAGACTCTACTGCAACATAATTTTCACTACCAGCTTTGTCCTGCTGCATCATGAAACTTGGATTATTCTCTCTTAACATTTACTCACTTGAGGAAAACTGTATGGACTTGTCTGTTTCAGGGCTGGTCAGAGAGTGATGCATTCATTTGGTGCTGAATGCCTCATGCTTGGCTGTGCTGACCGTATTTTAAAGGGACAGTCAGAAAAAAGAAAATATCATTCTGAAATACCAGGTTTACAGAATTTAATTACATATTCTAACTTTTGTCTTAATTTGCTGCTTTCCCCAGAAATCAGATATTTTTAAAAGCAAGAAAATCCTTTTAAGGAAAACTCTTTGGAATATGTAACAACAGGTATGATTGGTTTAAAAGTTGTTTTATATGCCACATTCTGCCTGTTTAATGTTTGGTGAATTCAGTTTAGAAACAGAGATATATTTTTGTGTTACATTGTCAGTTCTTTGTTTGATTTGGTTTGTTAAAATATCTGAGTCTACCTTCACAATTCCGTTCCCCATCCTTTTTTAAAAAAGGAATAGATTGTGCATTATTTCCTGTACCACAATTAAGAACTTACAGCCGTTATATGTTATAGCTATGGCAGTGTAACCAGAGTTTGATTTAACTAAAATGAAAAGCTAAAGCAGGTTTAACATTAGAAGTATTATGGCAAGGAATAATTTTCTCTGATAGTTATATTGTAATCTCTCACCTTTTTATTGAATCAGCAAGTAGCAGGGTTTTTTTTTATTTTCTAGTCACATTGAGTATCATCTCTTCTCACAGTGTCTTAAATCTTTACATTAGTAAGCATTATAATAAACTTACAGAATCTGACTCTTCTATGTTAACTTTTTTATTTTTGTTTATTGATGGCATTTAGCCCATCCCTAGCTTAATAAAACCAAGCATGTGAACTGTGACAAATGTAAATCTGACAATTTCCATTCACAGGCTTGTATATCACAGAAAGGAAAAGGATATTGATGGAAGAGAAAAAAGCAAATTCAGACATCAATTCTAGCAGTTCTTATCATGTCCAGATGGAATGAAAAGAATGGCTTTCTGCCAAAGCCTGTCTTGTAATGTCCCAAATTCTAACATTGTTAAGAATGTGAGTATCTGCTAAAATTATGTATGGCAAATAATAATATTTATTTTAAAACAATCTCATGATTCAAATGGACATTATTTCTAATAAATATACAGAGGGCAATTAATAGTCTGCTAATTAAAACATACCCATAAAGAATTGAACCTCGGGCTTAGCTTCAGCTGAACTAAAGTGAATTCCTGTAGGGACATCTGAAGCAGTCCCAAAGTGAAAGCTAAATTAATTTCAGGCAGCTTTTGTCATCAGTTATATTACAAAATGTTGATATGGAGGCACTTGTCAACAACCTAACTCTTTGAAATGGAACTGTCTTAATTGCAATGATAACAGAACAATGTTTTCTAAAGTCATACACACAACTGTTTGCATTTCTACATTTCCATCACCAAAATTTCACTTTAGCATCTGCTCCCATTATATTTCACTTACTATGAGAATTACACCATGTGGTCACATCAATTAGATTACATCATGCACAATATACTTGGCTAAGTTTACCTTTGAATTAACTTAATATGGAAAAAAGTTTTTATTTTAAATTTGGATAAAGCTTGAAGATTAAATATTAGTACTATAATATCATAAGAATAAAAGAAATGCCTTTATGAGACCATAATAAATTTATTGCTATGGCTGACCAGATGAACCATGGTGATCCCTGCATCTGGCTTTCTCAAGGATACTGAGTCTGAACATGAAGGTTTAATTTAGCTATCATGCTAATAGCCATTAAAAGACTTATCTGCATTATTTGTGTGATCCATTAAAAGTTTGAAGCTACATAAGAGGTAAGTAAAAAAATTCTTCAAAGTACTCAAAACCTAAAAGAACTAAATCAGTATAATTGTAACTCCTAGTATTTTTTAATAAACATAAATTATAAGGTAGAGGATGGAATCTGCCCCAATGTACCTATATAATAAAATTGCTGAACGACATGAAGCAACCAATCAGAATAAATTAGGGAAAAAATCTAGTCTAACCTACCTATCCTTTGTAATATCATAAAACCTATAGTGACATGGATAACCAAGAAAACCAACTAATGATGAGCCACAAAATGGACTCAATTACAGTGCTAATGGGTGTGCTACTGGACGACGTGAAACACCAGGTTGGGGAAAATCTACATATGTGGACATAATGATGAACACTGATTTGATGCCTCCTCCTTAGCATCCTTATCACCACCACCACCATTGTCATGGTTCCAATAGATGAGACCAGTAAAAGGCAAGAGATTTCCTTAAAGAACATATTTATTGGCTACAAAGTATCGGCACAGTCAAAAGTGAAACCGAGTATGGAGTTCTCTCCCAAGCGTTACAATGTTACAAAGTTGAACTTCCCACCCCAGCACTATGTCATTATCTACTTTGGCAGACTTTCTAAAAGAAGGCTCAGACCACCAAAAGTCAGGCAGCAATGACCTTGGTTCCCATGGGACAAATTATTGTTTAGTCTAAACTTAAAACCACTCATCTCCCCTCCCAGTACTGTGGCAACCAAAAACGAAGCAAAAATGGCTTCAGCCAAGATCATTGCAGTGTTTACAGTGATCCTTTCTCTGAAGTTCTCTTCAACATCAAAGAGCAGTAATACTCTTTCTATCCTGTTTCTTTAAAGTCCACCTTAAGCTTCCATAAAATATTACAGAAAAACTAATGCCTGCACATTTTTGAACTCTCAAGTTTAGGCATATTACAGCATATGAATATATTTTCCAAGAGGTTCATTGCTACTCTGCTGAGTGCTGTCCTGGGATGTAGTTCCTGATTATTGATTCCTCTGTTGTTGATGGTTGATTGTAAAAAGCAGAAACTCTTCATCACTTCATCAACTTTATTGTCAGTTCTGGACCTCTACTGAACTACTGGGTCAGTAGTTTGGTTTTCCCTATATTTACGGTAAATAAAGTTCCATTTTTTCACTGTGCTCCTTTATTTTCATTATAAGAATTTGCAATTCATTTGCATGGGATTCCCATAGTTGATGCAATTGAAGACCTTTTTATAATTAATGGAATATATTTTGACTTATTTTTTGGCATTCTTTGGCTTTTGTAGTTAATGAGCACGTATCAGTAATTATGTCTCTTGTATCTTGCCCTTTTCTAAAGCCAGTTTGAACATTTGGGGATCTTCTTTTCCATGCAGGGCTCTAATATATAGATGATACTAATCATAAGTTTGATAAGTTTGATTTCACATAGGTTTGATGTGAAATTAAGGTACAATAGTTTGAACACTGTTAAGTTCTTTTTTGGTGCTGAAATGTAGATTGCCCACTGTGTTAATTCTCCAGATTTGTTAACATAGTATGATTAGACTTTTTAAGGATTCTACCTCTCCTGTCTGCCATATTACTGTAGATCAGACATGTCAAACTCTTGACGTCATGTGACATTGCATGACGTATCGGAACTTTTTCCCCATTGCCGGGAATGGGGTGGGCGCAGTTTCCTCGTGATGCGTCTGGCCCATGGGCTGGCAGTTTGACATCACTGCTGCAGATATTTCATCAATTCCTGTAGCTTCCCAGTTTGTAATGATCTTATTTATTTTTTGGTAGAAAATTTTGGAAAAATCTTTGGAGTGGTAGAAATTGATAAGGTATTCTTCTGCCGCATTTTGATTTCCTAAACTATACAGGTGGTCCTTGATTTACAACCATTAGTTTAGCGACTGTTGAAGTTACAATGGCACAGAAAAACGTGATTTACAACTGTTACAGCATCCCCACAGTCACATGATTAATTTTTGGATACTTGGTAACCAGCATGAATCTAAAAGTTACATTATCCCAGGATCATGTGATTGCCATTTGTGATCTTTCCAGTTGCTCTCGAGAAGCAAAGTCAATGTGGGATGCTGGATTTGCTTAATGATTGCATGATCTACTTAACTGCAGTGTTTTGTTTAATGACCTTAGCAAGAAGGTCATAAAATTGGGTGCAACTCATTTAACAACCTCCTTGCCTAGCAATAGGAATTTTGATCCCAACTGTGGCCATAAGTAAAGAATTACTTTTATGTACAAATATTTTTTCCTCAATGTTTTCAATTTTTCAATTTTAGTGTCCAGCTACATATGTTGCTTTTACATTGTGTTGATTTGAGATTCAACTTGGCCATAAAACCCATTATCCCCTCTTCTTCTGTATCAGTTGGTTAGAGCATAAATATGGATACTCATAATGATAAAGGGTTGTAAAGTTGTAAAGTCTAAGTTATATTATTTAATCACTGATTCCATTGTATTCGAGTACTATTCTTGACTATCAAAGCAAACCATTCTTCCTTTGGTTTTTGTGTGTGTGTGTCATGAATAGAAAATAGTATGATCTTTTGATCAATTCCAGTCCATTTCAATAAGCTGATGCCAGTGATGTCAATGTGTAGTCAATTATTTCATTCTTCATTGACCAGAGTTTTCCCTTGTTCATGTTTCTTATATTTCATGTTTCCATTTTAATTCTCTCTTTAGATTTTTTTTCTTTCTTTTTATGTGCACGGCAACATCAGCAACTACAGTAGACAGTCCAAAAACCATAATCTAGCCATGTTATAAACACCATCAGTACTCCAAAAGATTCTCAGTTTTTCTTCACTAGCATATTGAGTGCTATTCAACATCATCTGGCACTGTATTGTCAACCACTCATCTTGTTTAACCGTGTGGATTTTCTGCTAAGTACAGGAGTGGTTTACCATTTTCTTCACTGACACAGTATGAAATGCACCTTTGCCATTGTCATTTAAGTGATCATCCATCTCTGACATTTGCTTATAGCACTGTGCCCAGTATAGGTGCCCGTTCTCTTTAACTGAACAGATGGATGACCATCATGTCTTAGTTGACACTGATAAGGTTAAAACACTCCTAGTGTTCTTTTCTGACCAGGAGCATCTTCTTCCACAAGGAGATAGTGGTAATTAATTAATTAATTTATTTATTTAAATTTATATATCGCCCTATTCCCGTAGGACTCAGGGCGGTTTACAGGGAAAATTAAAAGTTAAAATATATCACATACAATTAAAATCGATTAAAACTAAGATTAAATTAATCCCTGAACTTAACTAAAACCCCATTAATTAAATAATTAAAACCCCTCAGTCTGGGCCATACAGCTCAAAAAACCAAGTTTTCAAGTCCCTACAAAATGAGCGAAGGTCGGGGGCGGTCCTAAGATCCGTGGGAAGCTGGTTCCAAAGGGCCGGCCCTTAGATAATCCGGACCCAAGCCATTTACAGCTTTATAGGTCATTACCAGCACCTTGAATCTCACCCGGAGGGCAACCGGAAGCCAATTTATTTATTTATTTGTTTTATATACCGCCCTTCTCCCGGAGGACTCAGGGCGGTGTACAGAGCAATAAAGTAAGAATATAATAAAGCAATAAAGTGAGAAAATTTTAAAACCCAAATCCATCAGGCCAGGCCGGCTTGTTGGAATAGATAAGTTTTTAGATCACGCTGAAAGGAGCAAAGGTCGGGGGCCTTCCGGATTTCAGCTGGTAAGCGGTTCCAAAGGATTGGCGCACCCACCGAGAATGGTCTCCCCCTGGGGTCACTAGCCGACATTCTCTGACCGGTGGCACCCTGAGGAGGCCCTCTCTGTGGGAGCGCACAGGACAGAGGGATGTTGACGCTGGCAGTAGGTGCTCCCGTAGGTAATCCGGACCCACGCCATGTAGGGCTTTGTATGTCATCACTAGCACCTTGAATTTCACCCGGAAGGCAACTGGAAGCCAGTGCAGCTCACGGAGCAGAGGTGTAATATGGGAGTATCGGGAGACCCCCAAAAGCACTCATGCAGCTGCACTCTGCACCAGCTGAAGCTTCCGAGTGGTTCTCAAGGGCAGCCCCATGTAAACAGCGTTGCAGTAGTCAAGACGAGAGGTCACAAATGCATGGGTGACTGTACACAAGGCATCCAGGTCCAGATAGGGTCGCAGCTGGCGCACCAGACAAACCTGGGCGAAGGCCCCTCTAGTCACAGCTCCTATATGATCTTCTAAGGAGAGCTGTGAATCTAAGAGGACACCCAGATTGCGAGCCTTATCTACGGGGGGTAATAACTCGCCCCCGATATTTAGAGATGGAATGATCTGAATATCCTGACATGCCAGTATGTACAGCCATTCAGTCTTATCCAGGTTGAGTTGAAGCCTGTTCCTCCCCATCCATTCCCGGACAGCTTCCAGGCAACGGGACATCACGTCGAGGGCATCACTGATGTGGTTTGGGGTCGAGATGAAAAGCTGGGTGTCATCAGCATACTGATGATAACCCACTCCAAAACCACGGATGATCTCACCTAGCAGCTTCATATAGATGTTAAACAGGAGAGGTGAGAGGACCGACCCCTGAGGAACTCCATAAATGAGAGGCCTCGGGGTCGATCTCTGGCCACCCGCCGACACCCACTGTGAACGTTCCAAAAGGTAGGAGGAGAACCACTGAAGAACAGTGCCTCCCACTCCCAATCTCCTGAGACGCCGCAGTAAGATACCATGGTCAATGGTATCAAAAGCCGCAGAGAGGTCTAATAGGACCAGGACAGAGGAATGACCTCTGTCCCGAGCCCGCCAGAGATCATTCATCAGAGCGACCAATGCCGTTTCCGTGCTGTGTCTGGGCCTGAAACCCGATTGGTACGGGTCTAGATAATCAGTATCTTCAAGGAACAGAGGAAGCTGATGCGCCACTACGCTCTCAACAACCTTCGCAAGAAAGCGAAGGTTGGAGACCGGGTGAAAGTTGTTTAAAACAGCTGGGTCCAATGCAGCTCACGGAGAAGAGGTGTTACATGGGAGTATCAGGAAACTCCCATAACAACTCGCGCAGCTGCCTTTTGCACCAGCCGAAGCCTCCGAGTGGTCCTCAAGGGCAGCCCCATGTAGAGAGCATTGCAGTAGTCTAGCCGGGAGGTCACAAGCGCATGGGTGACTGTGCGTAGGGCATCTTAGTCCAGATAGGGCCACAACTGGTGCACCAGACGAAGCTGGGTAACACCTCATCCCCCATCATTAGTGGTGGAACAACCTGGTTTATCCGAGATGCCGATATGTACAGCCACTCAGTCTTGGCAGGATTGAGTCGAAGCCTGTTTCTACCCATCCAAACCCGGACCGCTTCCAGGCAATGGGACATCACATCGAGTGCATCACTGGGTTGGTTTGGGGTGGAAAGAAAAAGTTGGGTATCATCAGCGTACTGATGATACCCCACCCCGAAACCACGAATGAGCTCGCCCAGCGGTTTCATGTAGATGTTGAACAAGAGGGGAGAGAGGACCGACCCCTGAGGGACTCCACAAACGAGAGACCTCGGGGCAGACCTCTGCCCTCCCATCAACACTGACTGCGAGCGGCCCAGGAGGTAGGAGGAGAACCACCGTAAAACGGTGCCTCCCACTCCCAACCCATTGAGACGCCGCAGTAGGATACCATGGTTGATGGTATCAAAAGCCGCTGAGAGATCTAAAAGGACTAGGACAGAGGAACATCCCCTGTCCCAAGCCCGTCAGAGATCATTCACCAGTGCGACCAATGCCGTTTCCGTGCTGTGTCCGGGCCTGAAACCCGATTGGTACGGGTCTAGATAATCAGTATCTTCAAGGAACAGAGGAAGCTGATGCGCCACTACGCTCTCAACAACCTTCGCAAGAAAGCGAAGGTTGGAGACCGGGCGAAAGTTGTTTAAAACAGCTGGGTCCAATGCAGCTCACGGAGAAGAGGTGTTACATGGGAGTATCGGGAAACTCCCATAACAACTCGCGCAGCTGCATTTTGCACCAGCCGAAGCCTCCGAGTGGTCCTCAAGGGCAGCCCCATGTAGAGAGCATTGCAGTAGTCTAGCCAGGGTGACTGTGCGTAGGGCATCTTAGTCCAGATAGGGCCACAACTGGTGCACCAGACGAAGCTGGGTAAAGCGAAGGTTGGAGACCGGACAATAGTTATTTAAAACAGCCGGGTCCAGGGCAGGCTTCTTGAGGAGGGGCCTCACTACCGCCTCCTTCAAGGCAGCGGGGAAGATACCTTCCTTCAAGGAAGCAGTTATTACTGCCTGGAACCTGCCTCGTGTCTCCTCCCGAGCCGCATAGACCAGCCAGGAGGGGCACGGGTCCAGTAAACAAGTGTTGGAGCTCAGTCTCCTCATAATCCTGTCCACGTCATCGGGAGAAATGGTTGAACTCAGTCTAGATAATATGCTCAAAACCGCTTGATTCCTCCATGCCAGACTCTGCCCAGTCAGAGTCCAAACTGGTCCAGATCTGAGCGATTTTGTCCACCAGATGATGACTAAACTCCTCAGCCCGACCCTGTAAGGGTTCCTCCCTCACCTCCCGATTAAGGAGAGAGCGAGTCACCCTAAACAGGGCGGCTGGGTGATTATCTGAGAGTGATGTCACTACAGATATTCTTCAACGTATGAACATTCATTCAGTGAATGTTCAAAGTTGTGATTGTACTGAAAAAATGAACTTATATACCATCCTGCCTTGCAGGACAGCAAGCATGACCTAAATCAGGGGTCTTTAAACTTGGCAACTTTAAGACTTGTGGACTTCAAGTCCCAGAATTCCGCAGCCAGCCATGCTGGCTGAGGAATTCTGGGAGTTGAAGTCCACAAGTCATAAAAGGGCCAAGTTTGAAGACCCCTGACCTAGGTCCACACAGCTCTGGAGCTTCTTGCCAAATACTGACAAGCCTCAGCCATCTCAGCCTGTCCCAGCAAGCATTCATTCACCTGGCTGCCTTTTCTCCCCAGCCCCACGTGGGTTTCCCAGCCAGTCAAGCAGGTGCAAGCAAGCATTTGTTCATTGTTGTCTTTGTAAATCTGCACTGTTTTCGGAGTGCCTTTGCAAAGATTGCATGGTTTTCTAAAGGCTGCATTATCTTCATAAAGTGACACTGTCTTTAGAACAGGGTGTTCTGAAGACAGTGCAGCTTTCATGACAGCACTGTCTTCAGAAAGAAGGAAAAAAAAGTAGAAAGGAAACATTCATTGGAGAAACTGGTTCCAAAAAGGAGACAGCGAAAGGTGAAAGTTTGGTGTGGGGAACTGAGAGAATGCAGCTGGGTGAACAAATGATTGCTGGCACTTGCTGGGCTGGGCTGGGGCAGCTGAAGCTTCCAGAGGCCAGAATGGAAAAATTTGCCATGGCCAACTCACTGCAGCCAACTCTCCATGGGACAACTTGCCGCAGGACAAGTTACTGCAGGATAATAATAATTTAATAATTTAAAAAATATTTTAATTGTTGTCATTCGCATTTCATGTTGTCCCTCCTTTGGCATTCTTCTTTAATGATTCTATTCCACTGCTCCTTTGATATTAGTGTAACTCTTGTCCCATAGCATGTTGTCTTGAGGTACAGTAAGTTGGCCTTGGAAAGTTGAGTTGACCTAGTCCTAGATCCTCCTGAAGCATGGCAAGTAGTCCCAGAGTCATGTGGTTCTGGGGCTGCTTGCTGTCCTCGAAAGCAAGATATAGGGTGATCAAAAAGGTATAGATGAAAGGAGAAACATGATTTGTGGGGGGGAGATAGAAGCTGTGCCTTATCTTAGAGGTTCGGGCTGGGAGGAACCAAGCCTGGATTGGCTTGGATTGGTGTGGTACTTGCTTAATGACTTCCAATTCTTGATTCTTGACTACAATGGGGAGTGCAGAAATTGCCATCATAAGTTATTGCTGTGACATGACTTCCTACTTTATGATTGTATCAACTTACAACAGCAATCTCATTGTGGTTGTAAGTCAAAGATCACATGTAATGCTACATTTTAAATCTCCCTGAACAGTTGATTTGCAGCTAATTCTAGTTTTTATGTTTGGCATTTACATTACTTTATTTATTTCCAGAATTAGCTTTTTTTTTCTGCTTGCACTTTCATCTGTGGCAATATTTATCACTATTGTTACACAGATGGACTTAAGAGTGTATATGGATTTTATAATTGGTAAGATACATGGACAATTCATTTAAGATGTACAGTACATTAAAAGATACAGTAAAAAGAAACTGAACAGTAATATAACACCCAAACAAAGCAAAATAGCAACAGTTTTAAAACCAATCTTCTTCCCATTGGTTGATAAGAAATAGTCATTATAATTTGAATATTTCTTAATGTAGTGAAGTCTAATATAGTGTGCTAGAATTATACAAATAGATTGTTACACCAACGTATGCTAATCACCTTAGTTGTGTTATTTAGGATTAAAATGTCACTTGAAAGTCAATCTAAATCCCATCTAGGGGAAAGGTGAAATTCATTATCTGGGGACAATTGAAAGCAAACTGGTAACATCTTTGACCCATACAATATATGTCCATCACAAAATATGTATAAGCTAGATGGGTTTTCATGTTTCCTAAATAGTGTTTATAAGCACAAACATGGTTTGGGCAATGATCACTTAGTATGCTCAATGTATAAATCCTGACCAACTATATGGGGAATAGAGACTCATCCAATGGCTTCACTGCATGTGCCTGAACCTCCCCAATCATAAGTATTAGGTTCTCCCTTGCAGACTGATGAAAAATGTAATCATTAAAAATCCTACTTCTTTGATTTTATTTAAGTGTGTTTGTAATCTTGGAGTTTTGTGAACTGGGTTGGAATCTATTTTTGCCTTCTAAATTCTCCCTTCTTTGTTAAATGCATGGCAAAGAGTTAATGTGCCATTTAGGGCACATTCTATATTCTTAAAACCATTCACCCACTGAGTACTACTCTGCCTAAAGGATTTTTTTTTTGCCTAGTTGCCATATCAAAGACCTAGTCTTTACAATAGCATAAAACCTGGTCTTTACATTCTGTCACTATGGCAATCATTTTATATGTTAACTGACACAACTTCAAAACAATTTTAAAGATACTTGGAACATAGAAAAATGCTCATTGACCTTGCAAATAATGTTTTACAAATAATTGCCTATGCTTTCCCAATTGTTAAGTCCCTCATTTCTATTGCCACTGCCACTAATCCACATTCCACTATGTAGAGTCAAAAGGAAGTGCAATGCAAAAACAGATGGTTAAGGACACACTGTGGCTACTTGAATGCTAATTGGTCTTATGAGAGAGTAAAGTCAGCAACATCTTGATTCAAGAAATAAATTATATGTTGCATTGAAAAGATGGCTAACTAAAGACTTCTTCATATAATACCATATAAAATTGAATATGTGTGAATAAACATCAATCAAAGTTTGGATGCAAGCTTTTAGCTTTGCACATACCTTTTGGGGACTAAAACAGATGTTATTGACTTGCTCATCAATTGTATGATTTAGTTTATATAGTGAACAGCTGTTAGAAAAACATGCTATGCAGTACACGGGTGTCAAACTCACCACATCACGTGATGTGTCGGAACAAGTTACGACTTTTTTCGCATTGCGGGAGCTGGGGTGGGAGTGGCCTCTGCATGATGCAACTGGCCTATGGGCCGGCAGTTTGACACCCCTGAGATAGCTACTAGGTGCTAAGAGAATGTTACTGAAAGTTTTCAATCCTTTGGTCCTTAGTTCTACTACTAACACTAACCCTGACGCCAATCATTATCTATATTAGCAATGTAATCATTAGAGAGTTGAGATATCTATTCTATTGATCAATCAGTACTCCTTTCACAATTAATGCATGAGTTTGTGGTGCCTGGAACAATAGGAAGGTATCTAATCCTAAATCATCAAATTAATAAATGCCTTGAAAATCAGTAAGATTACATTTTAGAATTTTTCAAATACTATTAAACTGCAGTGGCAGCAAAAGTCTCAAAGTTTGGGCCACATCAACCTAAACTCCTTTAAGGAATTATTTCACAACTTTCTGATGTAGTTCTTCTATTGATATATTGTCTCTGTATTCCCCTGAAACCTAGGAATATCGGTTTGAAAATACAGGTCCAAATTACTTACAAAAGAAAGAAAAAAATATATAATTAACATAGAAAGATGGACTTGTAAGAGGAAAATACAAATAGCCCAAATCAGGATTGATTTCTGCATAATGTGATGGAGGAATCCCCCATTATTGATCAACTTTTAAAGCCAGTACACAGCGCTTAAAAAGATAAAGTAAGCAAGGTCAGATAATCAAAGCATTTAAATAGTAAAAACAGCAACTGCCACTGTAGACTGCTAAAGCAAATCCATAATACAAATTGCTTTAGCAAAAAAGTGGATGAGCAGCTGATCTTCCTATTGAACTTTTATACTGTTCAGTGACCACACAAGGAAACGGATTGGGAGACATGGTTTAAAGATCAATATTGAGTGAGATGTAATAGGGATTCATTCAGAACATGAAAGAATAGCAAGTATTAGAGAATTGCGATATCTTTTCAGATGTCATCAAGAAAAGATTGTTTAGATCAGTTTAATATGCCATATGTGTCATAATCACATAGACATTAGTCAAATTTCTCTTTTGTTATGATTGATCCAACATGCTTCAGTAAGTTAACGGAATTTATCACAAGGAAAGTTCAAAAATCAGCTCCTGTTCGATAGTCTAACAGCCTTCATAGGTAACAAAGAAAATGTTTATCTCCAGTGGTGGGATTCAGCTGTTTCGCACCACTTTGGCAGAACCAGTATCTAATTTTTTGTTGCCCAGGCCCAGAATGGACTTCTAGAAGTGGCATCCACACAGAGAACCGGTTGTTCACAGGTTTGAATCCCACCACTGTTTATCTCTATTTTAATTTTTTGCTTTTATATAATATTTTCTTAGGAAAATACATTCATAATAAATTCTACTTTACTTTTATTGTATATTTTAAAACATGCTTCCAATCAAATCTGACTTCTCAAAATTCACATTCTCAGCAGAATATACCAGTTTTACATAAAATATCAACAAAAATATGGGTGATTATGTCAATAATATGGGGAATGCTAGCTTTCTGGTTCAAGTTTTGTTGGATTGAATTGAATTTGAATTTATTAAATTTATATGCCACCCTTCTCCCTAAGGACTCAGGGCAGCTCACAACAATAAAAAGTTAAAAACATAAAATACAAAATTTAAAAAAGAATTAAACAATGAAGTAAATACATAACAATAGACCCAATAAAACCAAATTTAAAACTACAGTCAGTCCAGGCCCGATTGTTGGAACATCCATGTCTTCATATGTGTAGAAAGATGCCCTTGTATCAGACTTGATTTAATGGACACATCCATGTGCTTTCCTTGGTGTAATAGGGAAGTGATTTGCCATTGTCTTTTCCTGGATGTGTGTGGGTATGTGTTTACTTCTCTGTCTAGTCTACCACACTGGAACTTCCTGCTAGTTACCCAAGCAAGTATTAACAAAATAATGTGTGTATTGGTGTTGATAATGAATCTCTAGATGGAACATACAATATCTTCATCCATCACACTTGTCTGCTTTCCTGAGTCACTGCTTTGTATCTGATATCAACTGATAGCTTTCATGCTTCCAATATAAAATAAAATAGATCTCAAATGCATTGATGTGTCTGCTGGTAGGGTAGAAATTTATAATGAAAATAATGAGAGATTCCTAGCATTTGATTGTTTAGTCATTTCATATGAACATTCCTGAATGAAGTTTGTAAAAATTGGTAGAAGTTTACATCCTGCTTTGCCATAATGAACAATTATTTAAGTTTATTATTGGCTCTGTATTTGCACTATGAATTGCTGATTGCAGCAATTTTAGTAGTAAATTTGTGGAACAATATTCATAGTTGTCAAGAAAAGGTCATTTTATTTGCGTTTGTTAGGAACCTAGAAGACCATGTTGCATGTTTTTTTTCCCTTGGGATCCTTACAGTTATTGATTTGTCTACAGCCATAGGAAAAATTAATTAGAATTATATTTCACTTACTACCAGAGGCTGTATAACATAAAAACCATATATTAAAAGAAAATTAGCTACAGCCAGCAAATGAAAACATCTACTTTTTTCCAGAGTATAGCTTTTCCTAGTAGACCTTCATTACAACCATCATTTTGCTTGCAGGAACAAATCCCACTTACAAATGTTCTGAGAGAACATTTATTTTCTTTTATGTTTGCATTCAAAATTCATTTGTAGGGCACATTCTGTATTACTGCACTTAAAATGTTCATACATTTTCACCACAGCATGTTTGTCCATTAGAAGTGTAAGCACGACTTCTTTACTATAGTGTTCATTACTCTTGTTGTCTATGAAGATGGTTACGTTTATATAGAACAAAGAGACAAGAGACAATATTAGAATATCTAGAGTATCTGGATATTAGTATATTCAAATATGTAGGTTAGGAAAGCTTTTACTGGATTTCAGCGGGATTTTTCAGATATAGCTGAAACAGATAAAATACCAAAGTCTAACATTCTGTTCCCACAGCATTATATTGATGACCACGAAAAGCTCATAAGCAGGATCTGGAAATATGGCACAGTCTGTGTATTGGCTGTATTGGTTGTGTTGGTGTTAGAATATCTCAGCTATGGGTTTTTATGTTTTTTATACTGATGTTTAATTCTGCCGGGCCAGCAGAGTAGGCAGAGTGAAGAGGGCCTGCGGAGGCAGGGGTTTCCATTTTAATTTAATTTAATAATTTAATAATTTAATTTTTGATGCCCTCTGCCACTGCTGCCACCACACTGAACTCCAGGCCATTTGGAGTTCAAGCTGTTCAGTGGTGGTGATGTTGAGGCCATCTGGGGCAATGGTGGGGAGGTGATAGTGAGATGTGTGAAAATGGGATGCCCCTAGCCTCCACTGCCTGTCCCACTCACCACTACTGCCCCCAAACAGCCCCAACACTGAATGGCCCACCATGGCAGTGGTGGCAGGAACTGTAAAAATGGGGCACACCTGGCCTCCACCACCTCCCCGCCATCCCTGAACATTGCCTTCACTGCCGAATAGCTTGAACTCTGAATGGCCCAGAACTCAATGCATTGGTAGTGGCAGCAGCAGAGGTGTGTGAAAATGGAAAACCCCTGGGCACTGCCTGTCCATGCTCTGCCCAAACACTTGCTTACCTGCCTGCCTGCCTGCCTGCCTCTTTCTCTGGCTTCCTGCAGTGAGTTTTCCCTGTAGTGAATTGGCTGTGTTGAGTTGTCCTATGACAACTTGGCAGTGGTAAGTTGGCAGAAGCAACCTAGTGGTGGTGGGCTGGCCGTGCTGAGCTGGACAACTACAGTGTGAGATCATCTACTCCTATCATTCAAAAGTGGCTGTTGTCCATATTAGTGTGATATAGCCTGTCAATGCAGATAATCTCTTTGGTTTTCTTAGTTTAAATCTTAACTGATAGCGGCAACTTTCTAAAAACATATCCAGAAATAGTCTGTAATTTCATTATTTCTTTTTTTAAAAGATTGGAATATCATTTGCCATTTGCCAAAATCCTTGACACAAAGGGTGATTTTAGGCATATTTTTGTTAGAGCAAATTCCTTAACAGTACTGAAATAGATATCATCTAGACCAGGGGTGTCAAACTTCCAGCCCATGGGGTGGATGCGTCATGCTGAAACCACGCTCACCTCAGCTCCGGCAATGGGGAAAAAGTCACGATACATCGCAACACATCATGTGAGGTTGCGAGTTTGACACCCCTGATCTAGACTATTAGTAAGCAAAATCTTTTGAATTTTAATTTTAATAAACTATTACTGTCAGAGTCCTTACCACCGCTGGTTCCAGAACAGAAAACAAGTTGTAGAATTCACAGGAGGCTGGCTTTAGAAAAGGAACGTTCTGGCATGCATTTAATCACACAACTGCAAACAAAGTTAGCGCTGGGAACAATCCCCTCCCAGCACCTTACATGCTTTTCCACCTGGCTCCACCCACCCACCCCAACCAGCATCCGGTGGCTGACGTGTTAGGAGCAGGCCTCTGGCTCTCTACTCTGTTTGGCCATGCAGAACACACTGCTGGTGCCTGGCCTCCCAGTGACATCCCAATGTCGATCAGCTGCTTGTCGGACATGCGGCATGCTTTCAGGTCCCTGATGCCTCCCCACACTGAACAGCTGTCTGGCGGGCTGGCCATTGAACTGCTCAGCTGTTCAGCAGTGAATAGGGTTAACCCTCCTCCCAGGTGTCATCTTTATCTCTTCATCTCTTTCAGGTCCCTGATGCCTCCCCATGCCAAACAGCTGTCTGGCAGGTCAGACATGGAACCACTCAGCTGTTTGGTGGCAAACAGATAAGACCCTCCTCCCAGGTGACATCTTCATCTCCCCCCTCCCTTCAGTGTCAAGTCCATGGGCTTGACAGGCAGCCTCTTCTACCAGGGTTCCACTTGGAAGTCAAGGAGAAATGTATGATTAATCATACTGTATGCCGTGGCAGATGGTTCAGGTAACCCCCCTCCTGGCTTCCTGGGACACCGTTGGTAGAAGATCAGCAACAACCGGGGGGCTTGAATGTCTGCTTCCCCCACCAAGATGCCTCAGTAACAGGGTACCCCTTCCACCGTACCAGGTAATGCAACAGACCCAGTCAGATACGGGAGTCTAACACTTCTTGAATCTCATAATGGTCCCCTGTGACAGGGCACAGTATCCTTTTCATGGACCTAAATGAGGCCCCCTCCACCAGCTTCAGTAGGCTGCAATGAAAGACTAGGTGTACCTTTCCCAGAAGCCAGGGTAGCTGTAGCCACACAATGACTGGGTTTATAACCTGTGTAATCCAGAACAGGCCTATGAACTTTGGCCCTAGCTTTTTGCATGGTACTTTCAGGGGCAGGTAGTTAGTTGACAGGTACACCATATTTCCCACCCAGAAAGGCTTTTGGGGCATCCTTTTCTTGTCTGCCTGTGACTTTGAGGCCTCCTCTGCTTTTAGTAACACTTTCTTCATGTTCTTCCAACCCCCCCAATGTGAGTTATCCATTCCTGGGGTTGACAGGCATGCTTAGAAAAGAGGTTGTTAGCTGTACAACCATGACTCTCAGTTAGCTACACGATGAAGTCCATGGCTTTATCCTCCCATGGCCGGGTTGGGTTCGCCCCTTTTTGCAACAACCCTGGCAGCCTCCCCATGTGGGACTTTGTGGTGGCACACACTGGGCAGCCCCATACATATGCCTCTATGTCCGCCTTCATTCGTGGCCACCAGAATTGACGTCTCAACAGGTGTAGGGTTCTGAGAATGTTGAGCCCACGGGATTTGACAATTACAAGTTGAAAGTAGCTGAACTAACCTTCCAAGAAGTAAGCTCTAATTTGATATTAAATCACACATTTCCAACTCAAATCAGAACTTGAAAATTCTAGAACAGTGGTTCTTAAACTTTTCTTTACCATGGACCCCCTTTAAATACCTTTTGTGGCCACAGACTATGGCCACGGACCCCTAAAACTTAAAATTTAAATCATAACATTTCTTCAAGCCTTTGTGGACCCCTTGTGATAATATCACAGACTCCCAGGGGTCTATGGACCAGTAATGAGGCCAGAACCATATTTGCTACATGCTAGAAACCTGCAAAATTTTAAATGGTTTATACACACCCCATACTAGGTCAGGCTTATTAATTTTCCAATAAGATGCTGATGCCCTATATGATCCTGCTTGCATTGCCTTGTGATTTCCTGCCTATTCTTACGGTATATTTTAGTGAATTCTTAACACTTCAAATAAATTAGTGTATTGTATTCTGATTATATCCATATTATTCTCTATGATAAGATTAGGTTTTTAGTTATTTAAAAACGATGTTTGGCTTATATCCACTGAATTACACATTCAATAAATGGAAAAATGTAGACTGCAGCTCCTCATATGGTACATATGTGACATATGTTAGCAATTAATCAAACTACAGTCACCTCTAATTAACAACAATGCTGAGATCAAAATGTAGCAAAAGCAAATTATAAATGATTTGAATGTAGGGTATGTAAAGAGAGGAAAAAATATTCTAAGTTGTGCTATCTTAACAGCTGTCAGTATAAAAGCACTTGTTAGGGAAACTGCTGTATGCAACTTCTGAACACATTTACAAATATTACATTTTTAAAATATATCTAGCTCTTCAAATGCCTACCTACCTCTTCGGATAGCTAATACATAAAAAATAATACAGCAAAATCCTTACATATAATAAATAAACAATATCATAAAATGGACAGTTACAGTAAAAAAAAAATCAGAACAAATGCCTATGAAGACATATGTAAGATATGCTAACACTTGCAATCAGTGAATCTGCCCAGGCAAAGCATCCTTAATTTAGAACTGGACATAATGAAGTCCCCTTGGCTCAGCCATATGAACATGACTTTACCGTAGCTGGCTTTACATCAGATTTTAAGACAAATAGCTAGTTAATGGATAGAGGAATTCGTTAAGATGTTGTGGACTTTGTTTTCATAAAGAATTCAAGCTTTTGTTGCAGCCCTTCTATTTTCACTCAAGTTTTTCCTTTTTTACTGTCCAAATTTCTTCCCAAAGATCAACTCTTGACACTAGCAAAGATGATCTTTTCCACATGCACAACTTCTTATTATCCTTATATTCTTTAATTTTTGGGTTTTACCATAATATATTTTAGGTTTTTTTTATCTTTCTTTAGCCACATGTATTTATGAATAGACTTATGCTTAAACCATATATAAAATCATGTTTCATTGTTTTATATTGATTTCAGACTCATTTTCTTTGTCGTATATAATAACATTAGAATATTTTTATTTATTTTATTTTTACTTTTATTCTCTTTTTAAACAATCTATCAAAGTAATTGCCTGGATTAGAACATCACTTTTTCATGGGATGGGAGATGAGAAAAGCAGTCTTCTCACCAATGAACTAGTGTAAAGCCATAATATGTCCTCGTGAAAGTTGATGTACAGAAGAAGAACAATAGATGAGATATGTTACTTCAGTGTTATGTAACACCAATGTATGGTGCAGTCCCAAGGAATATATTTTTAAAAGTTTAAACCTACCATTATACATGAGTAAATTTGCTACCAGCATTTTAATTAGTTGAATATAATTTTTGACTGTTTTGCACTACATTTTAGTTCTCTTGCTGAGCAAGAGAACAGCAAGGCCAAACAATTTTTAGCCTATGAAAGCTGTCTGGGGAGTTTAAAGAGGAATCCCTAAAATTTCCCCTCCTAAAAAAGGAGTAAGTATTTGACTAAACTGATAATGAGACAGGGAGAAATGAGAATAGCTTTCCACTTTGAAAAAATTTAAAAGTTAGGAATCAAATAAGTTGCATCCTAGCATACAAAAGCAACTAGCTATGGACTGGCCATACTTTATGTTTGAGTGATCCTGAATAATTGGTAACATGCCAAAGAGAAACAAATGCCCAATATTCAAAACTGGAGGAAAGAAAGATCCCCAAAATTAAAAACAAATTAGTTTGATATCAGTATCTGGGAGGATCTTAAATTCAGATATGATTCTGAAAACAATGCAGTACTTACCTAAAATTAGCATGAATTTATCAATAACAAATATTGCTATAGCAAACCCTTACTTATTTTTTTGACTGATAACTTCTTTAGTAGATATAACATACCTTGACTTCAGCAAAGGATATCTATCATAAAGTACCCCATGATATACTGATCAGCAATCCAGTTAAGTGTAAATTGACTAGCATGACAATCAAGTTGATAAATTATACTTGAAAACCATACTAAAAATCTCATTGATTTCTGGGTTGTCTAACTTTCAATATTTCTATTGGATTTGGATAAAAAGGAAGAATTATTTTCAGATTGCAGATCATACAAAATTTGAGAAGATAATTAATATTCTTGAAGAAAGAAATGTCACTCTTTTGTGGTATGCAGGCTTAAGAAGCAGCCATGGCAAGGATTCCAGGACTGCTTTTCCTTATTGAAGGGTAAAAGAAGCAGAGTCTTGAAAGCCTGTAACAGATTTTGTTTCCTCCATCTTAAATGAAATAAAGTCAATATGGGGTTATTTTGAATTTATCTCTCCTATTTTCTCTTTCTCTGGATTGAACAATCTGTTCTGAAAATCTCTTCATTCATTCATTCCTCCCCCACTCCCAAGGTCAGGCCTACATTCCTTTACCCAAAATGATTTTTGTAGCTTGGAGAAATGACTAAAAGTAATATAATGAAATCCAATAGTTTTGTTCTTTTCACAGATTTGCACTTTGCACAGTTAATTTTCTCATTTAGGAAATTAAAAATAAAATGCACAGATGTAGAATGTTGAATTAGTAGTATTGATAGTAGTTGAATTGGTAGCTTGGTAGTAGTACTTTTAGAAATATATTTTAGAACAATAATCAGTTTCAAAAGAATACGAAGCAGCAGTGAAATATTGTGCAAAGAAAACAAATAAATCTTTAGAATGCATCAACGAAAGTATAATTTCAAAAATCACTGAAACTAAAGTGCTATTCTATTCAGCTTTGGTTGGATTTTGTCTCAAATAACTGTGTCCAGTTATGGCTGAATTCTGAAAAACAGGACAGTTTTGCAGAGGGGGGGGGAAAAAGTTGGTCAGGAGACTAGAAATTACAATAATTGCAGAGAGACTGAAAGAGATACAGCATTAAGATTAGCCTTAAGAAAAGACTGTGAGAGAAACTGATAGCACTCTTCAATTATATGTCTTAGGGAAGAAATCCTGTTCTCTCTTGTTTCACAGTGTAGGACACAGAATAATGGATGTAAATTACAAGAACACAAATTCCACTTTAATATTGATGAGAGAAAAAAAACTTCCTAACAGAGCGAGACTATCATCCATCTCCTTTAATGTCAATTCTTGCACTGAACAGGGAATTGGACTCAATGTCCTAATGGCCACTTCTCCCAACTTTTATTATTTTATGATTATATGTTTTTCTCTGCTGCAAAATTGGTAAAGCTTAAGAAAGAAAAGTGAAGATGAAGATCCTTGGATGAGAAATCCTTTACTTACAATGCTCATGTCTATTTATGTTCCTGATTGACCACATTCTGGCCTACGTATTCAGCAAACATAAGCCTGTAGTTACCCTTGAATTATAAATATAATGAATAATAAATCCAACAATATGAGTAGTAAATGGATACCTGATAACAAAGCATGTTTTACTGGTTCCCATAAAGGAGATCCTAAGGTAGAAAGTAACACTGAAAACAACTTACCATAGGGGCTGCCCTTGAAAACCACCCGGAGGCTTCAGCTGGTGCACGGGTAGTGATGGGAGCTCCCCGATACTCCCATATAACACCTCTGCTCCATGAGCTGCATTGGTTACCAGTTGCCCTCCGGGTGAGATTTAAGGTGCTGGTACTTACCTTTAAAGCCCTACATGGCTTAGGCCCGGGATACTTGCAGGACCATCTGCTACCGGGAACGAATTCCCATCGCCCAGTATGCTCACACAGAGAAGGCCTCCTCAGGGTACCGTCAGCTAGACAATGTCGGCTGGCGACCCCCAGGGGAAGGGCCTTCTCTGTGGGAGCACCAGTCCTATGGAATCAGCTCCCCCCTGAGCTTCGGATGGCCCAAGATCTCCAGTCCTTTCACCGCGGCCTCAAAACACTCCTTTTCCACCTGGCTGACCTGGACTGACAGGCATTTTAATTATATTTACAATTTTTAATTTATTTTTAATTTTAATTTATTACACAGATGACTTTAATTTTAATTTTATCTTAATTTCTGTACTTATTATATGTTATTGTTGTTAGCCCCCCTGAGTCCTTCGGGAGATAGGGCGGGATATAAATCCCATTAATAAATAAATAAATAAATAAATAAATAGGAAAATAGTCAAAGAATGAAAGTTAATTGACAACAGTAATAGCAAGAATCAAAGAATATAGACAGTATTCTGCACCATTAGAACTAAGAAACAATTTTCAGGTTTTCAATGATATAAACTTTGAATCTTCAAATCAAGAAAAAGAAAGAATGAAAGAATGCAGGATGCTGAATCTCCCAGAAATACATATGTCTCTCATTCTCCAAATGTCTTAAGGTCCCTTAAGACCTGGTTGTGTTCCAGGCCTGGGATTAGATGGGTTATGGAAACCCTGTTGTGTTTTGTTTTTTTTAATATTATTGGGGTTTTTTCCTCCAGGAAATATACGTTTAATATTTTATAAGCCACCCAGTCTTATTTGAATTGAATGGGGATAAAGACAAAACAAATCAATAACTAAAATAATTTCCAAATCTCTGGAAATAATCATTATATTCTATTTGGTTTTGATCAAACCAAGGAAAGAATTGTAGTGGTTGGTATATTGTTACTTAAAAAAAACCTGTATGCTATTTGAACTCATTGGTTTATGATATGAACTATCTGCTACAAATAAATATCAAGGATATCTCAGGACTGACTTTCAAGATTTATGAATCCCACAGACAAATAACTCTTCCATCTAATTTATGTGGAAATAAATTATACTTCAAGGAATATGAATGCAGAAGGAAGCTCAAGATGATGGAAGGATGTGGTAGTATTGATCTTGGGTGGTTTTCCCTGCAATCTAAAACGATTGGAGTGGGAAAGATGAATATTGCAAATGAATGTCTGGTTAGGCAATTGATGATGATGGAAGAGATTAGATTCCTGGAACAATAGTCTTAATTATCAGAATAATAGACTGCTTGTATGAGACAGGCTGAAGCATGGTAAATTTGACCGGAAGGATTTAAAATGTAATCCTTTTGGGCTTGAAGATAAGAATTCTGAAGGAAAGACTTCACATAAATACTTGAGCACTGTGGAAGTAAAAGCAAGTGCTGCTATTAACCACTCAGATAAAATGTATGACCATCATACCTACTAATAGAGTACCAGAGACAAATAAATTGAGCTTGAACTCCTAGTTGAGGGAGGAAATAAGATTCAGTAGGTATAATGGAGACCTGGTTAGATGGTTTCTGTGACTGGAAATGAGCAATTGAAGATGCAGTTGGTTCAAAAGAAGCACCCACAATTGAAAAGAAATAGTTGCTATGTTAAAAGTATCTAAGCTTGTTCAGTAATCCAATTTAATTTGTCAATATTATAGGCCAGTATTTCTCTACCTTAGCAACTTTAAGATGTGTGGACTTCAATTCTTGGCTGGGCAATTCTGCAAGTTGAAGTCCACAGACATTAATGTTTCTAAGGCTGAGAAACAATGCTGTAGAGTGAATCTAGGTCAAAATATGTGGAGGGATAAAGACAATAAAAACTGTTGTGAGTGTCTAATATGATCCACTGTATTAGGGATAAAATATGATTATTGCATTTCAAAAGATCTTTCAAGGAAGCATGAAGTGGTAGTGATGGGGATTTTGATTACCCTGACATTGGTTGAGAGACAAATTCTGCTATGCATGGTCCTACCAGAAAATTCCTGACATGCTAACATTTTTTTTTCCTTCAGAGGATAGAGGAAGGCCACAGAAACTATCTCTTGTACACTATTAATTGATACTAATCAATTGGGACATGTAGTCAAGGAAGTAGAAATAGCAAGCACATGATAACATATTGTCTGTATTTCCAGGAGACCAACTTATGTATACTCAAATACTTTTCTTTGGGCTTTTAAAACAATAAAAATTTAATGGACTGGATTTTAATAAACCCAGAAAAATGGTAAGGAGGATTCATTAGAAAAACGAACTAATGGAAAAAGGAGCTTAACATAGATGGAAATTCATTAAAAAGTGAATTCAAAATAACAAACACAATTGAAAATAATTCTAATGAGGAAAAATGATGGAGAACAGTAGATGAAACCAATGTGTATTTTTTACAAAACTTTATAAAAACCTGAAAATGAAAAAAGCACATATAGAAAATGAAAATAGAAACAGGTCACTAAAATGATTACAGTCTGAAGTCTGAAATTATAGAGAAAAGATGAACTTTAGGATGAGATGAGGTTGGACAAGGATTAAAATTGTTTAAAATAAAAGGAAAAAGAAAATCAGTATACCAGCTGCTCAATGAAATAGATCAAAAGCTAGCATATAATGAAGAAAAAGCGAGGCTACTTAATTCCTATTTTTGTCAAGCTACTTTAATGAAGGATTGAAAAGGACAGAATAAATTACAGGACTGAAACTTGAGATTAATAGAAACATGACAATGAAATATATATTTACTTTGAATGGATTTAATGTCCAGGTTGTACACAACATTGCAGTGTAGATATGTCTTCAGCCTGATCATGGTATATACCACTATAGTTATGAAATATGAGTCCACTGTGTCATGCAGGCACAAAAATAGACAGCAAAAGTTAGGTTACATCAACAGTGGTAATACTATTTTATGCTACATAGGTCATACCTACCTCCAGTATTGGGCATCATGCTTTAAGAAGATTCAGACAAACTGAAACAGGTTTAGAGAAAAAGAAATAAGAATGAACAGAAATTAATCCTACAAAGAAAGTGTGAAAGAATTGGGAATGTTTAATCTTGGGAAGAAATATACTAAGGACAATATTTGATAGAAATCTTCAAATACTGTATCTGAATGGATACAGACAAGAATGAAGACTTGTTCTCCATTGTTCCAAAATTCAAGAGAGACATACGAATGTAAAGTGGATTTAACTCACAGGATCTAATTCACAGATTCTAGCTAAATATTAAAAATAAATAGTAAGAACAGTTTGATAGAACAATTATTCTGAGAAATGGTGAATATGTTCAAGTGGAGTCGACTCTTATATTTGATCTGTTCAAGTGAAGTCTAGTCCTGTACTAAGCAAAGGTTGGGCTGAAAATATTCCTTTCTATTATTCTCTAAGTTTATGATGATATGTAAACATTGTGTGAAATTGAATGGAAGGACTCGACTGATTGCATTTGTACATTATTAATATAGAAACTTGGTAATAGTCTGGTTTAAGATTATAGCATAAATATCAAGCCATGGTACTGGAATGGTGGAATACTGCAGTACCGAATCCTGCAAATTCCTTTGCATTATTGACCTGTTGCTACAGAACAAAAGTGAGGGAGGCATGGAGTGGCATTTATTTTCCTATTTACTTTCCATATGTTTGTGTCTCTGTGTATCTCTCTCTGTGTGTTTTAAACCAAAACAATCTCACTCACTGAAATGAAAGAGAAGAACTCATACTGCTACACTCCACCTCTATGTTGATGTCTTATGGAACCATAGCAGGAAAACAATGAGTTCACCTTATCCATATGCCTAGGTTTACCCATTCTGAACTGGTGTCAAAAAGAACCATTCTAGATGCATACTGCAAGATCAGAAACTTCTTCTAGCATGGATTTTCTCCCTGTGAGATTAGAACTTTATTACTATTAGGATCTTGGTGTTTCCTCAGCATTCCAACCCTGAGCTACATATATTTTTTTTATAGTTAACTCTGCTAGGAATGACAGGTTTATCTTTCCACTTTTATGGGCAATATCTTAGAGTGGCATATTTTAAAAAATAAATACAAAAGTAAAGATCTGCAAAAAATATTTGCCAGCCAAGATCCAAGAGAACAGAGGTTGAACTTACTTTTTGAACTATGAATGCTAGCCAAGAAATGCTATTTTCATCTTCACTCAATTTTTTTAAAAACAGAGTGCACCAAACAGTTTGTTGTTTGCTTATTGCAGAATATAAGGCCTTTTTCTGATGCTTTTAAATAATCTTACAATTCTTCAAGGAGTCCCTGCAGATTTTACTGTGATAGTCGTTGCAGACTACAGTATATGTGTTAATCATTGCCGACTATAGGAGGCAGTGCTCATTCCATTTCAAGGTCATTGATCCAGCACTGTCTGAAGATATTTCCAAGGTCATGTAGCCTGCATGAGATCACAGAGTATTGTTACCTTCCCAATGAAGTGGTACCTATTTATCTACTTGCATTTGCATGCCTTCATACTGCTAGGTTGGCAGGAAGACTGTTGCACAGTGTTTGGGTCTCAAAACCTGGCTGTCCAGGCGACAAAACCAGTGTCTTAACCACTGAGCCATGCCACCGCCCTTAAGGCATTGATCAAATTGCTATGCTATTATAGCACCTTTTCCTCTTTAAATACAAACTTTTATGCTCAGAAAACTGCACTGTTAGAATCTAAGTACAAATATTAAATATTACATTTCAGTTCACGTATTAGTTTGGGAAGTGCAAATTGAACAAATTTCTCCTATCTTTGTTCCAGGTATATAAATTCCAGTTGGCTGCTCCAAGATGCGAGTAATTAGAAAAGCCCATCTCTATCTCTGCACCTTATCTAACAGCGTGAATAACTCCACTTCTAGTTCAGGCAGCCTCATGATTCACCGCTAAAGGGTTCGAAAGGAAACTTCACAATAACATCATTAATCCATGAGGAATTTCCTCATCTGGGACATCTGTTGAAGGAATGTCACAAACAAATGTACAGTCCATTCATAACCTGCTCTCAATTCACAACTTTATAGAAAGCAGAAGCAACATTATTAAAACTTTATGATCTGAAAAAATATAACAAAATGCATTGTGCTTCCCTTGTTAATGCAGCTCTACAGAAATAACTGTCTCTTTGTAAACTTATTAATGTTTGAATATTGTTTGGGCTGTGGATCTGAATATACTTTGACATACGATCAGCCTTTTCCAGTACACATTATATTTTTCTTATGTAAAATACATAAACATAATGATATTTTTCTCATACAATCTTTTGCTATCATCCTGCCTTCATATAAGTTATGCAAAAGAGCAAGCAGATACAGACAGAGCTTATATATTGCAACATATTTCTCTGCTGCTGAATTCTAATCTTCCAAAGCTGGTTACCATTATTTGGAACATGGAAGGTTGTGGAACCAATCATTAGCATTTCACTTTCTCCCAACTAAAATAAATGGTAACATATTTAGGAGAATATAAGCTGTGTATATATATCTGTCCCCCAGAAGTACCCTGTTGGTACTTTCACTTTCCACCATATTTTGCAGAATTTTAGGGAAGTGTGTGTGTGTGTGTGTGTGTGTGTGTGTGTCAATGTCTCTCTATCTTTTTGCATCTGTATCAGTGTATATCTGTATTTTATTGCAGGGGACTGATAATGACTTTTATATTTGGATGTAAATAATGATTTTTTCCCCCAGAGGTTGAACTTTCTGAAGAAACATGACCAATATTGCACAAAAAGGCCTAGAACAATCAAATGAAAAGTTCAAGTAATGTACTAAAATTCTGGTGTCAGCAGAAAAAATATTCTGTCTTTAGAGCAAACATAGCCCAAGTTTATTTGAAAGAAAAAAGACTGTGATTTTGAAAAAGGAAGGGGTGAGACCAATGATTACAATGAACTTCAGCCATTTACTAAAGAGTTCACTAGTTACATACTAGTTATTAATAACTGGGATTCTGCTGGAGATAAAAAAAATCCAAGGAAATGAGTCAAAATCCTGTGTCCTGAGATAGGCCTCTGATGCACACAAGAAGAATATAGTATTCTTTAGGAATACAGAACAATCAGAACCAGCTAAAGCTTCTCTGTTCAAAGTTTGTGTCAGGAGACTGAGAAAGAATGAGAAATTGTTGATTAAATGGAACAGATTTACCATGTTCATTATACTGAGGTCTAAGATGCTGCAGGATAAAGTACAAGGAAAACAACAGCATGTTGTGTAGGATCCTTCCAACACGGTTTACTGTCACTACCCTCTATTCTACCTAGCATGGCTAATTATGAGGAATGATAAGATCTTCAATCCAATATGATCTGGATGGTTGCTCCAGGCCTATTCCTCTGGTAGTTAAATAAGTAATTTGGGGAAGCAGCAGTATTCCAGGGATGTTGGAATCTGTTGTGAAAATGTTGGTAGAAATATTGTTTGCCAATTATTGTGCAAGGTGAATCAAAATATTGATGATGATGATCATCATCATTCGGTCCTTTGTAGAGCAAATTGGGCAGCAAGTGTTTTCCAGCAGTTCTGATCATTCATAGCATCTTCCAAATTGTCCCAAGGGATATTAATAATATTACAATCTTCCTTAGTCCCTGGTGCCAAGTTTTTTAAGGCCGGTTTCGTTTCCTCTTTCTTCCAGGAGATATCCAACATTGTTACTTTGGAGAAAATTATGCTCTTATTATTATCACATAGATAAGTATCAGTATAAATCATTTTCATGTGATCTGCCTAGTTATTAGAAAGAGCTGTATAAAAGGAACTGCCTGCATGGAATGTAATCATTATTCTACTTTGCATGTGTTTTGATATGTATTGTTAGGACATTGGTATTTTATTATGCACTGTCCACACAGGCTTCTTTCAATCTTGTCCGTTTTTTATTTTATTATAAAAGAAATTTCTTTCAAATCTAGATTGCAATTCATGAAAAAGAAGAGAGGAAGTTATGTTGCCATCCTGTTGCCATAGGTTATCCTCTTACTCAGGGAAAAAGGGAAGAACAAAAACATGTAATTTGATGCAAAAACTAAGAAAACAGCAGCCATGCCCACAATATACATGGGAGGCCTTCAGATCATAGGAGATTATGATAGCAAGATTTCTTGCTGTCACTTTTGCTACACTTATATACCACAAATAATGGAACATGTGGTAGGATTCTCTGATACTCATGTTATTTTAACAACATTCTTAGCTAAAAATAATCTTTCTACTACATTTCAAGGTATCCCTATACATTAAATTATTTTGAAGTGCAATAGTCAACTAACAAGCTGTGTTTTGAAGCTCAGCAAACAGTTTGTGGGTGTGGTGTCTTGGGGAAAAAAAGAACTCTGATGTGTGTGCAAAGAGCACATATATCTTACTCCCAACCAGGGATAATAGGAGGTTCCACCAAAATATCCTAACAAAGAACACTTCTGATACATGTTGACCGCAAGAGTCTCCTGCGATTTATTTCCTAGCTGAGAGAAGAAAAGGAAAAATGCCTACATTTAATTTTCTATATCAAGGCCTAAAAATGCATGTACCAATATCTGGCCAGTTGTTTTACTTTTTTTCCTCTGTCATCTTAGAGTCAATAGAGGATGTTCTGCTCCAGAATGATTGACATTTGCAGTCAAGAAACAGCAGAGCACAGAGAAGTCATAAACAACCAGAGATCAAAGACAGGAGGTCACATGCAAGGACCTATGGAAAATTTGGAGCCAAGACATAAATCAAGATCATAAACAGATCATCAGGAATAAGGATTTATGACTGTCAAGTTTCAGCAATGTGACATAGTCCCTGAGACATATTTATAACCAGCACTTCTCTAGCCCATCCAGTGTATTGTAATGCATGTAATTCTGGAAAGTCTAATTTTTTCCCCTTAAATTGGATCCTAAGGTTTCTCTTCTGCCATCAGCATGCACACAAATTTATTCTAGAAAAAGGAACTTTCTAGGATTCTACTTTTGGATAATTCAAAGACAGTCTTGTATTTTTCTTAGTTACTCTTAGGCTGCATACAGTCTTGAGTGTCCTCTTCTTAGGCACTTATCCTCCAAATAGACTTGAAAGACCTTTGAAAGAAAATTGCTTCTAACATAGCCCTTTCCTTCTGCAAGCTCAGAGTGTAAAGTCATGCAGGCCTGCAGTGTTTGCTTATTATTTATTAACATTTGTCTATAGTGCTCCAATCTTTGTGGATTCTGAATACAAGTTCAACAGACATGAAAATATATACATAATACAATGATAAAAACTTAAGTGGCTGCATACAATTACTGTAAGAGGCAAAGCCTAGTGAAACTGGGCCTTCCAAAGTAAGAGAGATGTCAAGGACAAATCCAGCTCCAGAAGAAAATAATTCTGGAGATCAAGGGCAAAAACCAAGAAAGCTTAATACTCCCTGTATCTCATGTTGGTAATGGACTTCCAACAAGCTCTGTCTAGACCGGGGTGTCCAACCTTGGCAACTATATGACTTCAAGTCACAGGATTCTGGGGAACGCTAGCTGGGAATACTGGGAGTTGAAGTTGACAAGTCTTAAAGTTGCCAAGACTTTAGACCAGATCCCTGGTCTAGATGTTCAGATTACATGGACAGAATAATTTTATGATCCAGTTGAAAATGTGGCATAATATACTTTTCTGCTGTGTTTCTCCCTTTCTGTCAACTTTTTTATCCATTGCAAGTTTTCTCCCAGCATTTTTTCACCACCACCATAACAGTTGCACTACTTAAATGTCCTGCCTTTATATTTGAGACATAGAAAGCATTATCTATTGGGCTGACAGTATGCCTGGGTTTCCTCTGATGTAATTGAGTTTCCACCATTTCATCTAGACTCGTTTTGGCATGTTACAGTTTCCATAAAAGTTTTCAGAAAAATGTACGATATACTGTTCAGAGGAACCATATAAAAACAAACAAAAATCATTGCCTTCCTCGGTTTTCCTTAACAAAGGCTTTGATAGTACTGGTTAAAACAGCAATTGTGAAAAACCTTTCTAAATGCACATGCATATTTTTTCCATTGAACTGTGTAGGAAAAAATATCCATATAGTAATAATAATAATAATGACTGTTTTAAATTATATGCCCTTCAGTTAACTGTATCCAGGTTTAATGGATTCTCTCTCTCTTTCTTTCATTCTCTCTCTCTCTCCCCCTTTAATTTGGTAAATTCAGAGCAAGGCTTATAGTCCTGTGACATTTTAAAAATACAGATGACTGCTTTGACAATTGTGGGTCAGCTGATAGGTCTGTAGCTTCAGGATTGCTTCAAAGCTCTACAGTGTGTCAGAAATGACAGGCAGGAGATTCTAGCCAGGATCAAATCAGAGAAGCTGTTAGATTGAGCAGTATGTTGTCTTATGGCAAAGGGAGCTTGCATAGGTGGGTGAGAAGTGAATTTGCTCAGAGAGTGGGGAGTAGGCAGGAAGTCAGCAGTAGAAATCTTTAGGCCAGTTCCACCAATAGGCAATGAGTGCTTTCTGATCCAGAAGTAAAACATACTTGCACGAAATAGGAGAATTTACATAGAATGAAACTCATGCAGTCCTCATTTTTTATTGTGGCCTACCCCAACCTGGTTACCTTCAAATAAGTTGAGGCTCTGTTTCCCAGAATTCCCAGCCAGCTTAGTCAAGGGTAGCAAATGGAGAGCTAGAGTCCCCAAATGAGTAGAGAGTACCAGTTTGGGGAAGGATATCTATCACCATGGCATATACATTTGGCATTCAAAACATTCTCTTTTGTGCCACACATTCACCATCTAGTTCTGCCAGTTCTTTGTTTAAAATTATTAAGTGGTAATTTGTGTGTGCACACATACCTTCAAGTTGGTTTTGTGGTTTTCTTGGCAAGGTTAGTCAGAAGTGGCTTGCCATTGCCTCCTTCCTAGGTCTAAGACAGAGCAACTGGCCCAAGGTCACACAACTGGCTTTGTACCCAAAGCAATACTAAAACATATAGTCTCCCAGTTTTTAGCATAATGTCTTAACCACTACACCAAACAAAATCTCTTTAAGTCATAATGGAAACATTTTTTTCAATAACCTTCCTGTTTTTCCCCAATATCACACTTTTAAACCACTGAAAAGGGGAAAAGGATGAAAGAGGACAATTACATAAAAAGCTAAGGAATGCATTTATCATCCCAAGAGAAACACCCTGTGAGATCACAATTATCTAAGGACATTACTGTCTATAAATAATTTTGCTGCAGTATTACTGATAAGGAAAATGTATCCACAATTGGGTCCTCTTTCTCCTTTCTTGGAAATGTGTGTGTGTGTGCATATGTTTTCTTCACAATAATATAAATCATTGGAATAAGCCAAAGTCATCAGATTCCAATTGAAATGGAGGAGTTTTATATCTGAATAGTTAACTAAGACCGTGGATCCCAAATTATTTTAAATATATTGGTATACTTGAGATAGCAAAGAATGGCAACAGCAAGCTATGAGGTGATTCAAGTAGGAGTTTCTGTGAGCAGAGCCTCCCAATCCAGGAATGATGTGCATCTAATGCACAACATATAATTGTGCAAGTGTCCTCTTGGCCACAGCTGCCACCTGTTCTTTGAACAGTAGCTGCAAGTCCAGAATGACTCCCAGATTGCACACAGGTTCTCCCTGGAATGATGCTACCCTATCCAGAACAAGACACTGAACAAGTGGGGCCCAATATCCACTTTTTATGAGCGAGTTGCATGGAGGAAGAAGTTACCTCAGGCAACGCTGAAAATTATTTAGTTGTTATCACAATTGCATTAGGTTTTGTGTATGTTAACTGTGTCATCTGTGTACAACCCTGTCTTCTTTTGGTTTATTTAATAAAGTTGATTTTTGTTTAAATTCTGGAGTTGCCTTCTATTACTTCCCTCAGCTAGACTGCACTACAGTTTCTCAAAGTTTTAGTTTACCTTTTCATATTTAGGGTGGGGAAAGAATTTATCTTCAGTTCTCTCCTGGTTACTCAGAAGGCTACTTTGGAAGAGAGAAAATGGCTTATAGTGAGGGGGGGAGGGAGAAAATAGGAGCAAGGATATCTAATTTGTCAATCACTGTTCCCCTGTGGGCACAGGTTACAGCCGAGCTGAAGAACCTCAGAAGAAGGGCTGGTTCAACCCTGAGGGCATCTTTTCCCCTTATTACATGTTAATTATTATGCATTATATAATTAGATATGGTGATTGTTATATAATATAATAAATTGTACATTGCATATTATATTGTTGTTGTTAGCTGCAAAGTCATGTCCGACCCATCACGACCCTATGGACAATGTTCCTCCAGGGCTTCCTGTCCTCTACCGTCTTCTGGAGTCCATTTAAGCTCACGCCTACTGCTTCAGTGACTCCACCCAGCCACCTCATTCTCTGTCATCCCCTTCTTCTCTTGCCCTCAATCTTTCCCAGCATTAGGCTCTTCTCCAGTGAGTCCTTCCTTCTCATTAGGTGGCCAAAGTATTTGAGTTTTAGCTTCAGGATCTGGCCTTCTAAAGAGCAGTCAGGGTTGATCTCCTCTAGGACTGACCGGGTTTATCTCCTTGCAGTCCAAGGGACTCACAGGAGTCTTCTCCAGCACCATAATTCAAAGGTATATAAGATTTTATTATATTAATTATATGCTACATGTAAATAATTACATATAATGTAATAATAAGCAATTAATAATTATTATAAACTATATTATCAAAGCATCCAGCTACATAATCCAACAGCATACTTTGGTTTGTTAAGTATTTTCTGCCATGTTAATATTTTCCTTTTCCTTTTTTAAGTTAACAAAAGAAACATTCCAGAAGGACACAGTGGCAATGGACTTCCACATTGCTCCCAAGAACTTGTTGATAATTTCACTAGTGTCAAGAAAATTATTTGTCAGCATGGTCACTAGGAGCTAAGTGCAACTTGAAGGAATCCTCATATTCCCAACAACACCTTTATTACATTGAAAAAACATATCCCCTCCCCATGCAGAGTGATCTGACATGCCAGTTGGTTGGATGGTCATGCTTCCCTGAACATATTATGCCTCGGGTATCCTGCTCAAGACCAAAGGAAGAGATCACAGGGAAGAAGGGCAGCCTAAGGATTTTGACAGTAAGGATAGCTACAAAGGAGACTGAAGAATTTTATTGCTTGCTAGGCAGAATCCCTGTTCAGGCTTCATTTTAAAGTAATAAACCTCTAGCACCATGACTAGTGTCCCATTTTTCCAACATCTCATGTCCAGAGGCTATCTGGTTTCATAAACTCTGAAATTCTGGATGTGGGCATGATGAGCAATTGGTGGTATAAGCTTAAACCTTGGGAGTCTGTTGTATCTGGTTTTTTTTTAATTCCACAGTTGTGGACACAATGGGTTCTTGACATTGGAATGTTGTACCCATTGTCAATAGACTCCAAAAGACTGTTCTAGAAGTGAGCATCAAGGATGTTTATTTTTGTATCAGTGGATCAAATATGTTGTCATTTATCGGGGTATGTCCTGGATTGTCTTTTAAAACTATTGAGAATTTTTTTTCTAAAATAAAAAAATGATGCTGGAGAAAGAAAAAGATGCATATGTACTTCTATCCCTTGTTCACATTGAAATAAGTAATCAGTGCTTTAAAACCAATAAGCCTGCTATTTTATACTCTGGATCCCACTTAGGATTTCAATATAAATCATATAATTACATATATTGTGATCTTATATCATACTCTTTTTCTATTAGAAAATAGGAAATACTTTGTTTTCTAAGTTTGTATGTGTGTATCACTCTATACATACTAAATAAGTTGCATTCAGTCTAATAGTTTTAAAGTTTGCAAATTTGTTTCAAAATATTAATGTTTCTTTCTTCAGCATTCTTCTATCAAGCCTGTTTTGAAGGTTGTTTCTCTTGCTGTAGTTCTGTTTTACATTATTAGGAACTTTTTCAGGTATTATCTGTCTCAGTGCAGAATATAGTAATATTTCATAAGTATACCAGATTTACAAGTGCTGTTTGTCAACTAGACACATGATACTGAAAAACCACGGCATTATCCTGCTTCAGAAATCTGGCTGTAGAGAATGACACAAATATAGTTTTCAAATTTGCAGAAAGCTTATGGTACAAACTGTGAACAGTTACAGCTAAGGAAATACACATTACTTATTGACTGATTGATATTGTATTACTTTGTAATCTATTATGTCATAGCATAGAGATAAAATTCTTCAGTTGAAGCACTGTTTTTCCAGTAATAAAGAAGAAAGCTTAATTCAACATAACAGAATTATTGATGGATGTATTTTCACACTATGCTGTAAGACTGATCTTTTGCTGATAGCATAACATTTTAGTCCAAAATATTATCAATGAACTTTTTAAAAAAATCAAAGAAAAAAAGCAGGTAGAAAACCAGTTTTAATATTGAACCAAAAATGTACTATTGGCAAAATAATTTGTAACATCCACCTTAATTGAATAGAATTTGTTTTATCATCAAACTTGTTTTGCAAAGAAATATTTTATTAATATTTAAATGCAACAGACAATTAATTGTAACAAAAATGTTAACATTGGTATATAAGTGACTATAAGGTACTTTGCTTTTTGGTACTGTCCATAGGGTCGCGATGGGTCGGACACGATTTCGCAGCTAACAACAACAACAAGGTACTTTTTAGTAACTCAGGTACACTCATTGTATTTTACTTATCAGAGGACTATAATTAGGCAAATATTGTGTTTTGTTCTTACATTGTTTCCTTCCTTAGCCTCTTTGAAGTATTGGGTCTGGGCATAGTGTCTTAGAGAGTTTTCAACCCTATTTTTTCTGTAGTGCTATTAATCTTGTAGAGACAGGAAATCTCCCACATATCTTTTCATATGCAGTTTCTGTTAATCAATCAGAGTCTTGAACAGGGGCACAGAAAATCAGTAATAGGATTTGATTAGATTGCTCCCAGATAGTTAGCTTGTCAGCTACATATTGACTTATTTTCACCATCATTTATTATGGGATAACAACTCCTTAACTCACTTCAACCTTGAATTTGTTTACATACTCAGGGTTATGCCCCCTCTGAGTATGTAAAACAATGAAGTAAACTAAGACAGGGATGATACAAATTGCCCACTATCATTTTTTTTGTTATCACCTTGTAATATTTAAAATAAACCTGTGTTCTATTATCAGACTACATCTGCTTGCTACTGTGACCAGATGTCTTCACCAGATGGCCACTGTGTATTGATTATAGTATAACTAAAAAGCACAATCAAGGCAAGGTTCTCTTCCAATGTTTGGAAGCTGTATATGAGGAGGAATGGGCTTAGAGTCAAACCTAGTAGGACTGAGAGGCTATGGGTCCCCTAGTTCTGGGGACTTTCTCTCCAGTCATAAACTGAGCATAGTTTGGGGATCCTCCTAGAGCCTCATATCCTGCTTGAAAAGCAGGTGGTAGCCATGGGCAGGAAAGCAGTATGCTTTATATGGGATTGCCTTGAAGATCACTTTCAAGCTAGAACTGGCCCAGAATGTAGGAGCATTAGTATTTACGGGATTTCTTAATTTAGCAATTAAATCTTAGACAGAACCTTATACTTACTTGGAGGTAGTCCACTCTTCTAACTAAAGTTTTTTCCCCCCAGGGGCTTCTGGCTGTCCTGCCATTGCTACTATGAGAACAAGATATCTTTGGTTCTTTTAAGATTAAGATTAAGAGTGAGATTAAGATTAAGAGTGAGCGAAACTGTTACATACTTTCCTATGGCATGAAGTACTGGTGTGAAGATAAAGCTCCCGAATAAAACCCAAGCAGATTCTCCCTTTGGCACAGGGGTCAACAAATGCCTCAAGCCATGGGGTCCTTCTCTCCCACACTCTGCCAAATACGCCTCTTTCTCTCACAACAGAATTTCCCTTTGCAGGAAATGTCCCAGGAATGAATGGTTCTCCTTGGTGGATTGGAACAATGCTCAGAGGCAGCCAAGTGGTCACTGTGGGATCCAACCAAGTTTCTGCTGTATGTGCATGCTGAGAATAGCTGCAGTCATCAGTAGAATGCAATGTGAACCATTACCCCCACAACATTCCTATCAGCCTAAAGAGGGGAGTGTGCAGGAAATGAGTGCCCAAGAGATATGTCTCTGCAGAGCTGGAGGAAAAAATCTCTTTGTTGGACCTGCTATGACAAGATGGAAGTCATGGAGAATTTTCAGAAATTTTTACTTCCCCCCACCACGCACACACACCAAAAGAGCTCCTGCATTGCAACACTTTACAGTCACATACTGCATTTTGAGTGCTTGGCAACTGGTTTGCATTTATGATCAAGTGCAGTGTCACATGATCATGATTTCCCCAGCAAAATGACACAAAAATGCCACAATTGGGTAAACTAGATTTGTATAGGACCACATGATCCTCTTAACATGATCCCCTTAAACAGCTGCAGAGATTTGCTTTAGGAACATGGTAAAATGGTTGTAAAATTGGGTTTAATCATGCAGTTACTCAACTTCCAACTGGTCCTTATTGTGGTCATAGGCTGAGGACTACTTGCATAGTAAGTAGGGCCATAAGGTATCATAATGCTAGCATGGTCAACGTTAATATATAGTCAATTGGGGTGTTATGCCCACTGGAGAAGCTCCTTCTCTTTTTAAGTAAACACATAAAGTGCTCCTTTGCACATAGAGACTTTCATATGGAAAGTCCCAACAAGCAGATATTCTCATAACAAAAGTCAATGCATTGCACAATGCAGCAGCCCATAATTTTCAAACATTTTTTTCTGATCAACCATTTTGGAAAAAAAATGAGATATTTAGCATAGTTTAAGGCTGAAACTGTTAAACTATTTTTTTTTTATTTTGGAGTAACAGTTGTTGCTCAGAAAAGCAAGATGCATATTTGAGAACTTGAGTATCTCAAACTTCTCCCATAAAATTGCACTAATTTAGGTTTCTTTACAACCCGTACTATATTTAATTTGCTTTGGCAGATTAAACTTGTTCTCATGTTATGCATAGCCTGCCGACAAGTTTAAATAAACCAGTTAGGCTGGCTACAAATCAACCTTATCCAAGCAAGGATTATTATACTGACTACACAAGAACCAAATAGTAAAGTACACAGAAGAACTATTGAATTACAAATTGAGAATATCTCATGGTGAGCCGGAGATTCAAAAAAGGATTGATTTGCAAACTTTCAATTCAAAGGTCACAAACTAATGAGTTATTTGCATTTGCAGATGAACATATTTTGGAGTTTGCCCAATTCAGTTTTTGATGTGAATAGCTTGTTATTGCAAAATGCCATAAAAAATCTTTGATAATTTCTATAATTATGCCAAACTCAATGAAAAAAGTAATACAGTTAGATACTGGAACTGCACTGATAAGAATTAGAATTCATTAGAATTTGCAGGACTTTCTCATCACCTAACTAATTTCTAAATGGTATTCCTGCTGTGATGTGTGTGAGACGAATTAAATGATAATTGTATGAAAATCAGCAAGCAAGTTCCTAGTATATTTTTGATCATGAATACATCCTTTCTTTTCATTCTCTTTTTTCATGTTCCTGAAAAAACATACAGTAATTTTTACCATTTCTTATTGTACATTATTTAATGCATCTTCTACTTCATTCACGAAGGTCACATCACTGATCAAAAGAAAATAGGATTTTAACATCAAATTCTGCAGCATGAAAGCATGCACAGTTTTTACTGTATGCTTCTATGACTGTGTGCACATGTGTGCTGGATGTTTCTTAGTTTTCCAGTTGCTTATAGTAGGTAATGATGTTGATCTGTTCTATAAGGAAAACATTGTCATCTCAGTACAAAATAAGATGCAGATTTTTCTTAATATAATATAATAAAATAAAATTATCAAAGCAATCTATTTCTCTTAACCAGACCTTGCCATGAAAGGTAAGTCAGCATCTGGTACCAAGAGAATTTCAGAACATAATTTAAAAAGGGAAATTTGAAATGGGCTCTCTTTTTGAATTAGAATATGGCTGCACCCAGTGTAAACACAATAGGAATTTTGTGTTTTCTTAGGTTTGCGGGATGAGCTTTTTCAAGTGATACGTGGAGCTCTCTGCATGATGTTATAATTGAAACATTGTATGTTACAAGATTCAGTTTTTGATCTCTTCATAACAGTCCCTCTTTAATCTTTTTTCTCTCTGTTGCCTCATTTTGCCTTCTGAGTGCATTATGCATGTTGAATACCATTATTGCTTTTGGTTATTAACTAGGGATGAATTTGGAAAAAGTAATTTTGTGCTGCTTGATGTAGCAGAATAAGCTGTCAAACATCATACCAGGTGACAGTGTGATGTCCTTCTATGGAGCTCGAACTCACTATGTGTTATAGCTGGAAGGCTATAGGTAATCAGACAGGATTACCCATGGCAGCTTTATTAAATATCTGTGGAGGTCCACTGTGGCTGCCACCAGATAATATGAATTTCCTGTATGAAACAGGAAATTATTAATAAACTGGATTGACTGTTCGGAATGCTTTTGCAAAAGTTTATCTAATTTTATTTTCTAGGGAGATGAATGTCAAGTATTAGATTTATTATTACTTAAGGTGTAGGCCTTTTATGCTATGAAGTGATTACCTTTTAATTTGTTATATTTCCCCAGATGCTTGATGATATTAGCATTGGTTTAAACCAGACTGTTTCCATCCTCATTTCCAAGTAAGTAAATTTTGGCACATCAAAATCTTCCTTCCTTCCTTCCTTCCTTCCTTCCTTCCTTCCTTCCTTCCTTCCTTCCTTCCTTCCTTCCTTCCTCCCTCCCTCCCTCCCTCCCTCCCTCCCTCCCTCTCCTTTGCCAAAAGATTTTGCCTACCCCTTTGATGCCAAATGTGTTTGTGTGTGTATAGGATGTACAACTGGTAAATATGTATGGATGGTTGTTTAGTAGTTTTAGTGAGTAGAAAATATAGATGGGAGAATGTTTAGGCTTGCTTTTTCAAGTACACAAAGTTAGTTATATTGTATTTTTATTGACTACTCATCCATTTTGGGACACAGATATGGATTTCTGCTCCTAATCGCCTAAAATGAATCAAATCACAATGTTTGAAGGAACATGTTGTTTTGTATGAGGTTGCAAGCTGACTCAGTTTTTTTATTAGAGGTCTTGCTTCTGTGTCCCACTGCCGTGTGAAAAAAACTTTTTTTTTAATCTTGTTTAGAACAAATGTTATGCCAAAAGTCTGCACGAGGGTTTTTTTTTACTAGTTTGTCTAGGTGCCTTAAAGATTCATTTAAATTCCTTTGGTGTTGTTTTCTAAGTTCTGAACTTGAAAAAAATGTTTCCTTATAATGTCTTTCATTGGGATTTATTCAAATGTAAGAAGTCGGGGAGGATGCAGATGGAGAGATAATTGTAAATGGAAAACTGGACCGATAGGGACCTTTTAACTCAATTTAATGTTATATGCCACCTGTGAAACTTTCATCCAATTGTTAAATAAAAATGGATTCACATACATATGAATGAATATTTCAACCCAGACTTAAAGAAGATAAGGATGGTGATAATTTTACCAAACTATTGTTCTTTTTCTCCTCTGCTTCTATGAATTATATTTTATTAACTCTGTTCAACATAGTTTTATATCTTAATTTTTAAAATGATATGGCAGGATTAAGCAATCTTGTTATGTCAAGGACTGCAGGTAAAATACAACATTAGGACCAAAAGAAATATGCGATCTATGGAAACAGTAAGCAGGACCATAAATAAAAATTGATCGGGATGAATGGGTAATCTCTTTCTGATACTCTTTTCTGTTCCTTCCAAACATAAAGTTGCAGTGAAGAGACTTGTATCTGCCTTCACAAGTTTGAATTTCTGAAGTAATGTTTGAAAATCAACCAAGGATAGTTGATTGCTCTAGAACCATAGTATGCCCATCCCTGTTATATAGCTTTAAAGTTGTGATTGAGAACCAGTTTGGGGAAAGATTGTGTGGGATTAAACAACACGATCACATGGTATATTTAATAATTAAATTAATAATTAGTGTCAGTATTGGACCAAGTTATCTCATTCTTCATCAAATGTTAGTTTAGTTTGGAAACTGTCAGATGATTTCTAGATTCTCATTTTTAAGAATATACTCCAAATTGCACATCAATTGTAACAGACAAAGAAATCATGTAGTCATTTCAGGCACACCTTTATCTCCTCAGAAAGATTAAAAATGTAGTACCTAAGGTTTAGCTCTGTAAAGTTTGACAAGCACTGAAACAAAAAAGGAAGTGTAAATTTTACTAATCAAAACATCTGTACTATGCAGCCATTTACATTTTCCTATCAAGACATGAGAGAAATGTTAATTTTAGATGACTTCTTTATGACCTATAATTACTGTCATTAAGAAAGCTCTGGAGACTAACAGGGAGCTTTGACTGAAATACAGTTTGACATGTTCTATAATTAATGCCGAATTAACATGCTATAGTATGTGCCTCAGAAGAAAAAGGGTTTTTTTCCCCATCTCTTCTCCTCTCTCCCAAACAGAAAATCAAAGGAATTGTATTCTGGTAATGATTGCTAGGATAAGTTCATTGCAATATGCCACCATTTCTTTTTTACATAAAGCCTCTTTTAAATACTTTCTTTACTTAGTTATAAAAGTATAAAACATGTTTGTTTGAGGCAGAATGCACAAGGCCATTAACTTATGGCCTTTGCAATTTCTAACCTGCTTTCCTGGATCAAATCATTGTAGGTTTAGATTAGGTTAATTGAACATAATGCTATATTTCCAGCCTTGCTTTTTATATATTTATATACTTTATATACAATAAAATAAACATTTTCCCTAAAACCCTAAGCAAGTTTTAAAATCTGGTATATTTCAACTGGTTTTGAATTTATAATTTATTTATTTATTTATTAATTTAATTTCTATACTGCCCTTCTCCCGAGGGACTCAGGGCGGTGTACAGGGCAATAAAAATGCGATAAAAGTACAATATACAAAAGTTAAAAATGAGATTAAATAGACTAGCCCATTACAATAAGTAATTAATTACAAATTACAAATTAAAATACCCCAAACCCATCAGACCAGGCCGGCTTGTTCAAATAGGTGAGTTTTCAGGTCACAGCGGAAAGAGAAAAGGTCAGGAGCTCAACCGGTAATTGATTCCAAAGGGCTGGCGCGCCCACAGAGAACACCCTCCCACTGGGGGCCACCAGCTGACACTCTCTGACCGACAGCACCCTGAGGAGGCCCTCTCTGTGTGAGCACACTGGACGAAGGGAAGTTGACGCCGGCAGCAGGTGCTCCCATAAGTAATCCAGACCCATGCCATTTAGGGCTTTATAGGTCATCACCAGCACCTTGAATCTCACCCGGAGGGCAACTGGAAGCCAATGCAGCTCGCAGAGTAGAGGTGTTACATGGGAGTATCGGGAGACCCCCAACACAACTTGTGCGGCCGCATTCTGCACCAGCTGGAGCCTCCGAGTGGTCCTCAAGGGCAGCCCCATGTACAGAGCATTGCAGTAGTCTATATGAGAGGTCACGAGTGCGTGAGTGACTGTACGCAGGGCATCCCGGTCCAGATAGGGTCACAACTGGTGCACCAGGTGAACCTGGGCAAAGGCCCCCCTGGTCACAGCTCCTATATGATCTTCCAGGGAGAGCTGTGAATCGAGGAGGACACCCAAGTTGCGAGCCCTATCTATGGGGGGTAACACCTCAACCCCCATGGTTAAAGATGGAATAACCTGAATTTCCCAAGATGCCGGCACATACAACCACTCAGTCTTGTCGGGATTGAGCCGCAGCCTGTTCCTCCCCATCCAGACCTGAACCGCCTCCAGGCAACGGGACATCACGTAGGGGGCATCACTGGGGTGGTTTGGGGTGGAGATGAAAAGCTGGGTATCATCAGCATACTGATGATACCCGACCCCCAAACCACGAATGATCTCATCCAGTGGCTTCATATAGATGTTGAACAGGAGAGGCAAGAGGACCGACCCCTGAGGAACTCCACAGACGAGAGGCCTCGAGGCTGACCTCTGCCCTCCTGCCAGCACCGACTGTGAATGTCCCAGGAGGTAGGAGGAGAACCACTGCAGAACAGTGCCTCCCACTCCCAACCCCCTGAGATGCCGCAGTAAGATACCATGGTCGATGGTATCAAAAGCCACTGAGAGGTCTAATAGGACTAGGATAGAGGAACAACCCCTGTCCCGAGCCCACCAGAGATCATTCACCAGCGCAACCAATGCCATCTCCATGCTGTACCCAGGCCTAAAGCCCGATTGGTACAGGTCCAGTTAATCAGCTTCCTCCAGGAACAGAGGGAGCTGATGCGCCACCACGCTCTCAACAACCTTCGCAAGAAAGCGAAGGTTGGAGACCGGATGATAGTTGTTCAAAATAGCCGGGTCCAGGGCAGGCTTCTTGAGGAGGGGCCTCACCACTGCCTCCTTCAAGGCAGCAGGAAAGCTACTCTCACTCAAAGAAGCAGTTATCACTGCCTGGAGCCAGCCTCGTGTCCCCTCCCGAGCCTCATTAACCAGCCAGGAGGGGCACGGGTCCAATAAACACGTGGTGGAGCTCAGCCTCCCCATGATCCTGTCCACATCTTCAGGAATCACAGGGTCGAACTCTTCCCAGATAACATCACCAAGACCGCCCGTGTCACCTCCGTCAGACTCTGCCCAGTCGGGGTCCAGACCAGTCTGGATCTGAGAGATTTTGTCCGACAGATGTTGGCTAAACTCCTTGGCACGACCTTGCAAGGGATCCTTGCTCACCTCCTGATTAAGGAGGGAGCGGGTCACCCTAAATAGGGTGGCCAGGCGATTATCTGCGGACGCGATGAAGGTAGCAAAGTAGTTGGACCTTGCCGTCCTCATCGCCGCGAGATAAGACCTCATAGAGGACCTTAGTCACAATCGGTTGGATTCAGACCGGCTGGATCTCCAACAGCTCTCTAGGCCCCGTCTCCGACGCTTCCTGTCCTGGAGCTGCACAGAGAACCATGGAGCCCACTGGGATCTGCGCCAGGTCAGGGGCCGCATGGGTACAACGTGGTTGAGTGCCTCCATGGCTGCCTTTTCCCAGGCTTCCACCAAGGCATCGGCCAAGCTGTGAGCGAAGGCGTTAGGCGGGGACCTGAGCGCCACCTGAAACCGCTCAGGGTCCATTAAACGCCTGGGGCGGAACCATCTTGTTGGTTCCGTAACCCTGCGACGATAATGGGAATGTGCTGTCAAATTATTTTTTTCAATACACATGTATATGTATATGTATATGTATATGTATATGTATATGTATATGTATATGTATATGTATATGTATATGTATATGTATATGTATATGTATATGTATATGTATATGTATATGTATATGTATATGTATATGTATAGGTATAAATAAAACAAACCACTTGTTAGGTCAGTTTTGATTTCTCAGTTTAAGAAGCCTTTTACTATAGCAGGAAACTGCATCTTTCATATGTGGGCAATCATGATTTCATACGTAATTAGTTTTTGATAATAGTTTATAATTCTGAAATCACTGGGCCCATTCAGTTGGCAGAGTCATAGATGTATTGTTTTTGATCCCAGAAATGGGCTGAAACAAATATATTTTAAAAATGAGTAGTGAAAAGGACAGATATGCCAGCAGTTAAGAACTAAAAACAATGAAAACAGTTATGAGCTATTTAACAGCTTTTTCATTGATATATTTAATCCATCCTTGAATTGTTTAATTCCTTCTGACTTGAAATAACACTATGTTTTGCATAACGTATGAAGTGGGCAGTCTCTTGTCTTTAAGGAGGGTCAGGACTATAGTTTTAAATCATATTCCGGCCCTCAGCTTTTTCAGAGAGAATTCCATGCTATCCTCTCCAGGCTTTCATTCAGGTGAGTCTGTTTATTATACAATTGTTTATTCTGTTTGCTTCATGCCCAGAATGTGATTATTAGGGTTCTTTGAACAGTCAGCCAGATATTCAGACTAGATTTGGCCTTTTTATACACCTATCAAGTTCTTCACAAGGACCTGGGATAGACAAAAAGTAAAGCTGCCTTTTGCAATTTATCGATGCCAATTATATTCAAGTGGTGTTCCAGTTGTTCTGTGATTGTCCTTGAATAGGATTATTATTTAGGCTGGGACTGGATAGGCAAGAATAGGATCTGTGGGCTCTTTTCCTGCTACTTTTCTCTCACATTTCCCCAATACTGGGAAAGAGACCAGAAGAAAGCCTTAAGAGATCCCTTCTATCACACAAATGGATAAAATGGAGCTTACCTCCTTCTATCTCTTTCAAACTGCCTATTTCTCTTCTGCTCCAGGATCCATCCCTGAGCTCTTCTATCATCCAAATACCAAAGCTTAGCTGCCAGATTTCACCATTGTCTCAGCTACAACTGCAGATGCTTCTCTGTGTTAGTTCCTTCTGGAAATTATAAGAGTTGGGCTTTTCAAAGACTGTCCACTGTCTTGGACTATGGTAGAGAAGGAAGTAGCAAGCTTTTGCTGTTATCTACCCATTGTAATAAAACTCTTGCTGCAATAGATTTATTGTTCATTTTGACATTGTCCAGCAGTTAAAATTATCTAAGCAGTAAAAAACAGACATTAAATCATAAATATAATATATAACTAGAGACATGTAAATCTAAGCCTAATACTGTAAATCTTAAACAAATTAGATGTACAGAATTAAACCAATGCAAAAAATCAACATCAATTATCTAAAATGTGCAACTTTTTCTTCAGCAGCACTAAAATCTAAAATTACAAGCATATTTTTTAAGATGAGGTATTAATAAGTATGACAAGATTAAAAAATATACCAGAAGCCCAAGAGATGTCAGTAGGATAGGATCGATAAATCTATCAATGTTGTTTTTTTCACATCCAAACCTAAATTAATTTCAGACTATAAATATTCCTACTATTCTTAATAAATACATTTTATTGGCACCTTTCTTACAATTGAGTTTCCCTGATATGTTGCTTTATGTATGTGCAGAGTTTTTGAATATGTATATATTTATTCCCCATTTTTGGCTTTGCAAATGGCATCAGAAGTGTTATCAGTTCATATGTAGCTTAAGATGAACAAGATAGATAAGAGTGAATAAAATTTTTGACTGAAGTAATCTCTATTTAGCTATTCCCTAACTATGTGCTAGTTGAATCTCCTTGAAAAATTGAAAAAGATTTGTCCTACTCTGTAAATTTACTAAGCTGGGAAGACTTGCAAAAGTATATTAGGATTTATCTCTCGTTGTTATCAAGGAAAGATAATCTTCAGGTAATTTAGCTTTGAGACTAGTTCTTCCACTTAGAATCAGATCCTGGTTTTCAAAATCAGGCTGGCCACTTGTGAGAATGTATAGATTATTCCATTTTAGCTTGCATTCCTAGTGCTAGTTTTAGGTAAATAAAAGGTTGCAATCGTTTTTCAAAAATAGTGTTGTGTATTTCTGTTGCAAAATGGAAAAGTTGTCAAAAAATATATCCAAATAAGGGTTGTTGCTAATATGTCAACAATAAGCCGATTAAACAAACAAAACAAAACAAAAAACTCAGCTCACTTGGACATACTCAGATTCACTTTTGTCTTTACTAACAGCACTAGGTTCTCCTCCAGGAGCAACAAGCCACAAAGTACATTCTTTAGTCCAGGGGTCTTCAAACTTAGCCCTTTTATGCTGGCTGAGGAATTCTGGGAGTTGAAGTCCACAAGTCATAAAAGGGCCAAGTATGAAGACCGATGCTTTAGTCCTTTCTAATTCAGGGCAGACCTCATCTGAGCAAATGAACAGCCCATTTAACAGCAGTCCCACTTTTAACTAGTTTAATTGAGCTCTGGCCTTCATCCAAGGGACGCAGTGGATCAGTGGGTTAGGACGCTGAGCTTCTTGATCAGAAGGTTGGCAGTTTGGTGGGTCGAATCCCGAGTGCCGTGTAACAGAGTGAGTGCCTGTTACTTGTCCCAGCTTCTGCCAACCTAGCAGTTCGAAAGCACGTAAAAATGCAAGTAGAAAAATAGGGACCACTACGGTGGGAAGGTAACAGCGTTCCGTGTGCCTTTGGTGTCTAGTCATGCTGGCCACATGACCACGGAGACATCCTCGGACAAGCGCTGGCTCTTTCGGCTTTGAAACAGAGATGAGCCCCTAGAGTTGGAAACGACTAGCACACATGTGCGGGGGAACCTTTACCTTTACCTTTACCTACCTTCATCCAGTCCATTATGAGACTTTGGACATAGTAACTTTTAATAACTTATTTATTAATTTTGTACAACTAAATGAATACTACCCATAGCAAAAAGAATATGTTTGCTGAATGTTCCTAAATTCCATTATTAACTCAGCTTAACATCTTAACATCTTTTCTTAATTTTTTAAAAACCCCTTCAGCTGCAGATGTTTTCACTACGTTCTCCATAGAGATATCCAGTTATGTTCACTCAGGCTTGTAGTTTCTATAGAATCCAACAATGTAAATGATTTGTTAAAACTAATCCTTCAACTATGCTTTGTCTGGAATTTGTCCACATCAGCTTTTATTAACCAACCTGCTGTCCGGCTGTCCTGTTTCCTCTGGTTTTTCTTTACAGTGTTTTCCAGTCTTGGGTTTCATAAATAATGTTGTGTCATTTGCCACTTTATTGTTCACTCTTTCTAAAGATCATTAATACATATATTAAATAATGCATGCACTAGTAGGGCTCTTTGGGGCACCCTGCTATTAACCTCCTTCCATGTTGAAAATTGACCGTTCATTCCTAATCTTTGTTACCTCTTAACTGATTTCTAATCCTTGACAAAACTTCACCTCTCACCCCACGACTACTCAGTTTCCTTAATAGCCTCTTGTGAGAGACTTTATCAAAGGCTTTTTGAAAGTCCAAATAAATTATATCCACCAGCTCTCTTTCATCTACTCTTTTCTTCACTCTCCCAAAGAATACTAATAGATTGAACAGAAACCATTCTCTTTTCCGGACTCTGAACTGTCTTATCCTTGTCATATCATGTATGCCTTTGGTCTTCTTATAACTCTAACATTAATTTTATTTCTCAAATTATTTCTCTATGCAGGTAGGTAACCTCTCAAGTGTTCAATTTACAGATTTATCCAGAGCTGCCCATTATGACTGCTTTCAGGTCTGCTATTCTACTAGGTGATTTCTGGAACAGACTGCTATAATATGGATAGAAATGTAGGCTTAAGATATAGGCAAACAATCAAATAGATAAGACTGGACTGCTTACCTGAATGCCAGCCATTGGAATCCCTCTGAAGGCAATGGGACTGAAACAGACTAACCAAAGAATGCTGACAACTTTTAGTAAAGAAAAGGTTTTTTTTTAAATCCCATTTATATCCCGCCCTTCTCCGAAGACTCAGGGCAGCTTACAATCTAAGCACAAATCAATGTGCTTAGCAATAGCCTTCATTCTATGTATATGCCTGCTTATTAGGGCTTTCGGGGGCCCCCCAAGTGGCATTATTACAAAGTCAGCTTATTGCCCCCAACAATCTGGGTCCTCATTTTACCTACCTCAGAAGGATGGAAGGCTGAGTCAACCTTGAGCCTGGTGGGATGCGAACCTGCACTAATTGCAGGCAGCTGGTGTTACTTAAGGAGGCATTAGCCCACTGCTCCACCAAGGCTCTTTTGTGGGGTATGTAAGCTTCTAAGTTAACTTCTGTAAGTAAACTTCTAAGGAAACATGGATTAAATGAGGATGTTTATTTGTAATCAAATAACTTTCATTTGATGAACATTCCCAATGCTATACTTAGTTTGATTTTAATCTCATCTGACACCAATTGCTAGGTGAAATGCTAGGTCATCTTAAAGTGGGTATTGGGGATAAAATGTATGTGTTTGTGTGCATTTGTGTGTGCGCACTTTTCATATTGACATTATTTTTGTAGTTAATGAAATAAAGTAGAATATTGAATGCAAAAAGTATTGCAATCCACCCCGCTCCACCCCACTTTCTAAAAGTAACTGATACATGAAATATGTGAGAGATACCTTTTGTAAAATCACTATATTATCTCCTTGATTTCTCTTAGACCAGACATGTCAAACTCGCGACATCACGTGATTTCGTGCAACATATCGGGGCTTGTCCCCCATTGCTGGCATTGGGGTGGGTGCGGCTTCATCATGACGCATATGGCCTGTTGGCCAGCAGTTTGCACCCCTGTCTTAAACAATCCTCCTGCCCTTTCTAACATCCATTGCACAGTGTTTAGAATGTAGTATTCCAGGCTAACTCTGTCCACAGCCTGGTGTTCGATCCTGACCAGGCTCAAGGTTGACTCAGGCTTCCATCCTTCTGAGACTGGTTAAAACAAGAACCCAAATTGTTAGGGGCAATTTGCTAACATTATAAATTGCTCAGAGATTTCTGTAAAGTACTATGGAGAGGTACATAAGTCTAAATGCTATTGCTATTTGCTTAATCAGAACCGCCTTTAAGCAATGTTTTGTGTTCCCTGTGCTTAAATTTATTTAGTAATTAATTTCAGAGAAGTGTGAGTACTAGGAACCCATCACTCAATATAAGATTATAAAATAACGTCCATTGATCTCTGTAAGACTGAAGATCTTAAAACTTTACTTAAAGCTGGCTTTAGTACAAAAAACATCTCCAAATAAAATATATAGAAAAAAAAGACAAAGGGAAATATAATAACTACTCAGTATACACAATTTTCTATAACTTTTCTGAAAAACATCTTTACTTTTATTCCAGATCCAGTCATCCAATAGAAAAATGGCAATACTAAAACTGAAACATTGCACAACTGGGAATGCTTTGGTAAAGTAATTAAAAACACTGTTCTTTGTTATCATCTCATATTTCTTAACAATATTTTGTTTTATAAAGAGCAAAACTATTACTGTGTAAAGCTTACTGTCACTAATCACAGATGAACAAAGATGTGTCCAGCTATGTTAGTAGCAGAAGGAGGAATATCCCAAAGCTCAGATGATGAATTTTAGTCTTGTCTAGAGAGAAAGTTTGCTTGCCTACATTCTGGCAACTTTCCAAGGTTGGATGGAAGAGAAGTATATCCATATGTGTACTGAAAAACAAGCCAGCAAGAATTTAAATCAAGCAAAGAAGGGAGACTTTTCTCCTTCCTTTCTGATAGAATAATGAGGGGTATGCATTATTGGAGTTCTCTGAAACTTTATATTGGTAAAATAAAAGAATATTAAACTATTTCCTCATTCATAACTATAGAATTATGTACTTTCCTCATATTGGGGTCTGTAGTGGAGAAAGTAAAGTTGATTAAAGGATGAAGTCATAATGTGATGTCATTACAGGAATATTTGGGCATTTTTGATAAAGCCTGAATGAGAATAGGAAGTGCATAAAAAAAGTTTCTTTAGCGCCAAATTAAATTTCTTGTAGTAAGCCATTACTTCCAAAGTGCTCACTCCTTCATCTTGACCATATAAGCCAATTTAACCTAGGAAATTTCCTAAATTGGCTCCACTAGATCTCAACTGTTGCCACTAAAAACGAAATTTTGGCAGGCTGAACATGCCAAATACTCATTAAAATTAACAGATAGTTGTTAATTTCAGTTCTCTGTATTATCAATTAAAGGTAGTCCTTGACTTACAACTCTTTGTTTAGTGTCCATTCAAAGTTACAACAGCCCTGAAAAAAGTGACCTATGACCGTTTGTCACACTAAAGACCATTTTAGCATTTGCATAGTCACATGATCAAAATTTAGAAGCTTGGCAACTGACATGTATTTATGACAGTTGCACAGACCTAGAGTCATGTCATCACCATATGCAAACTTTCCATCAAGCTTCCAATAAGCAAGTCAATGTGAAAAGCCAGATTTGCTTAACAACTGCATGATTCACTTAACTGCAGTGTTTTGCTTAACAACTCTGGCACAAAAGTTGTAAAATGGGGCACAATTCAGTTAACAACTACCTTGCTTAGCAAAGGAAATTTTGGGCTTAACTGTAGTCATGTGTCGAGGATTACCTGCATTAAGTGACAGGATGATGACTTGATTGTATTTGCAAGTGAATAAACTTTACTACAACTAGAAATTCATTGTTTTCTCATAGCTTTCTTCAACTTGATGTCCTCCAGATGTACTAATTTGCATTTCCCAGTTTTTTCTTTGCTAGAAAAGCCATTGGGGAGAAATCATTGCAGGGGGCAGAATACCACTTTTCTTTTATTGTGTTTTTAAGTAATAAAATATCTATTTTTGATGAAGATGCCAGTGCTAGATGTGGCCTAGTGCATCATGTGAATAAATAGTATGGAATGCTGCATACTGCTATTTACATTATGGTTTATAACAGATGTGAATGACACTTATGATATGCTTCATATAATCAATCTGTTCAATCCTGGCTCTAAGGAGTATATCATTGATATTCAGTATATTATTGAATATCAGTTCCTTGAAAAACTGCTTGCTGTGCTTGCTGATTTTCTTGAAACAAACTGTCTTGTGAAAACAAGATGCTGTTCTAGATGGCCCTATAGTCTAAGTAGATCTGACATCCAGAGATCAGGCTGAAACCAATATTTCCAGAAACAAATGAAAAGCACGTTCTAAAGTATTTGTATTTGCTTATGGGTATGGTTTCTCTTTAAACACAGGTGTTTCTAATACCCAAAGTGCCCCTTCGCCTCCAATGATTTGATATGTAATCTGTTCTGCTCATAAATAGTTGTAGCACTGCCAAATTCATATTGCAGTAATAAGAAAAAGACACATTATTTTTCCTTTGTAAATGGCTTGTCCAGATCTTAGAAACTTTGCCAGAAGCTTAGAGAGAAAAACTTGACAGGAAACCAGTAGCTTTCCCTCCATCTTATTAACTTATTAACTTATAAAGTGGCTTAGCTGAGTGTCTGTTTGTTCACTGAATAGAAAGGTTGACTGAAGCTACTCTTAAAGGCAGATTCAGCTATAATAAGATGAATTGTCAATGTGAGGAAGACTGTTCTTTTTTCAGCCTTTGGTATTACCAATAAAGGTAAAGGTAAATGTTCCCCCGCACATGTGTGCTAGTCGTTTCCAACTCTAGGGGCCGGAGCTCATCTCCGTTTCAAAGCCGAAGAGCCAGCGCTTGTCCGAGGACGTCTCCGTGGTCATATGGCCGGCATGACTAGATGCTAAAGGCGCATGGAACGCTGTTACCTTCCCACCGTAGTGGTTCCTATTTTTCTACTTGCATTTTTACGTGCTTTCAAACTGCTAGGTTGGCAGAAGCTGGGACAAGTAACAGGCGCTCACTCTGTTATGCGGCACTCGGGATTCGACCTGCCAAACTGCCGACCTTCTGATCGAGAAGCTCAGCGTCCTAACCCACCGCGTCCCTTTTGGTATTACCAATAGCACTTAGCAATAGCCTTAGACTTACATACCTCTTCACAGTGCTTTACAGCCCTCTCTAAGCAATTTACAGAGTCAGCATGTTGCCCCCAACCTTGGAAGGATGGAAGGCTTGAGCCAGTGAGAATCGAACTGCTGGCAGTTGGCAGAGTTAGCCTGCAATACTTCATTCTAAACATTCTAAACACCAAGGCCCTGTAATTCTAGCTTGGTTCGGACATCTGGTTTTGTATTGGTCCTAAACATGTATCTCTTACATGCACCAATTTGTTTTTTGACCTTCAGTATCTTCATCAAAACACACCTTGCCATTTCATTTAAACTATGCCTAGGAACAACCATAGTGTGTGTTTGTGTGTCTCTGCATAAAAAGAAAATCTAGAAATTACAAATAGCCTTCCTTTTTTATATTCCACACATATGTGATATTTTATATTCCACACATATGTGAGGGATGTAAAAACTGGCAGGGCTTTGGTTACATGGTTATGACTGCCTTTGCCCAGGTTCGCCTGGTGTGCCAGTTGCGGCCCTATCTAGACCGGGATGCCTTGCGCACAGTCACTCATGCGCTCGTGACCTCTCGTCTAGACTACTGTAATGCTCTCTACATGGGGCTGCCCTTGAGGTCCACCCGGAGACTCCAACTGGTGCAGAATGCAGCCGCGCGAGTTGTCTTGGGAGTTTCCCGATACTCCCATGTTACACCTTTGCTCCGCGAGCTGCATTGGCTACCGGTTGCTCTCCGGGTGAGGTTCAAGGTGTTAGTTATGACTTACAAAGCCCTTCATGGCATGGGTCCGGATTACCTACGGCAACACCTGCGGCCGGCGTCAACTTCCCTCCGTCCAGTGTGCTCCCACAGAGAGGGCCTCCTCAGGGTGCCGCCGATCAAAGAATGCCGATTGGTGACCCCCAGGGAGAGAGCGTTCTCTGTGGGCGCACCAGACCTTTGGAACCACTTACCGGTTGAGCTCCGGATGGCCCCCGACCTTCGCTCCTTCCGGCGGGATCTCAAAACATTCTTTTTTGAACAAGCTGGCCTGGTCTGACGGGATGGGGTTGGGTTTTTAAAACTAGTTTTAACTTTAATATGTATTGATTTTATGGGCATGATGTTTAATGGCTTTTTAATTTTTGTATTCGATTTTTATTGTGTATTGCCCTGTTCACCGCCCTGAGTCCTTCGGGAGAAGGGCGGTATAGAAATCAAATTATTAAATTAAATTAAATTAAATCTTGATATTTTTGACTGCCTATGCTTGTGTCCATAGAATATGTGCATATTCAGTGTAAATGCCTACTAGTTTGCTCTTAAAAGCTGATCTGATTTTGCTATCTTATGGGAAGAGAGTTTCTCTATAATCAGAGTTTATATGTATCTGAGAATTATAGAAGCATGGAACTATGGAGCTGGAAGGATAATCTAGTCCAATTTTACCATGAGATACTGTAGGGCAGTGGTAAACAACACTCTAAATGTAGAAAAAGTTTAAGTTTCTATCCTCAGAATCCCAAAATAAATACTTAGATTAAGTGTGTCCAACTTACGGTCTGTGAATTGCATGCAGCTCCATAAGACCATGAACTTTTAATATTATTATGTTCAGTGCTTTTTTTCTAAAAAAAAAAGTGCCGGAACTCAGAGGTGCTGTCTCTGGGAGTGATGCCGGTGTCTTGCTACGGCATCGCTGCCCGTCCTTTGCACCCCTGCCCCTGCGGCTCAGAGCCACATGCCACAGGGATTCTCCTCCCCGCAGTTGCCATGCCGCGGCCCGTGCTGAGCCCCCACCCAGAGCTGCTCCGAACCCTGACCCAGAGCTGTGTTTCTTGTGGCAGTGGTCTTTGGTGCCAAACAGCCTCTTTTTAACCACATCCAGAAAAATTTGTAACAAACAGTGGAATTCTCAAGGCCATATTTGGTATTTCCCAGCAATCTGTACCTGGAAGGAAAAACCAATCCCTGCTGTGTTACTGATCTCAGAGAAGCATTTGCATGTATGCAGGTATCCTTAGGGTGCCATAGTTATGGATGAGAAATATTGGTTGCAAAGTTGGCATTTCTGGATGTAATACAGATATTTTGGACTTATTTTTGTTTCTTTGCATGTTTGATATTTTTAAAAAGGCATATGCTACTGATTACACTTATGCACATATGTAACATCTTTTGCTAGGATACATGACCACTGCTTGTCCAGAATGTGAAAAGTGAAAGATTGTGACTAAACAAAATTTTAATGTACAGATAATAACACCAGAAATTATTTTAGCCTTTTTATTAAATGTTGTTATTGATGTTAAGCTCACCATGGAAAACATCATATATTGTTATGTATATACTAGGTTAATTATTTAAAGACTGAAGTGCAATATAACTAGATTCTAAATAATCTATTTTTCAAAACACACAACAGTCCAAACAGTAAAAGTAAAGTCCAAATTAAGAATATTTCATTCTTAAGAATTGTTTAATTTAAAGTGGTTTAGTTGTAATAGATGGTTATAGATTCAAAATAGTTTTCAAGAGTGTACAAAAGATATTATTTTTTTCTAGCATCAGCTAAATTAAACATATTACATTGAGAAAAATGTTTCTCATTTCTTTCCTGTTACCTTTATTGATTTCATTGCAGAGATGTTAACATAGGAAATAGATTATTTTGTTATCTAATGTTACCTTCCAAAAGACAGAAGCAGATGAAAAATATGAGGTTCTTTCCTGTTGGCTTTTTTGAATTAGCTGTTTTAGATTCTAAAAGTTTAGTTCCTAAAGAAGTATCCTTGTAAATAATTTTAATGTCCTCCTCTAGTGCAGGGTAGGCAACCTTGGCTCTTTTATGACTCAAGGACTTCAACTCCCAGAATTCCTGAGCCAGCATGGCTCAGCTTGGAAACCTCTCTCTTTCCCCTCAGCGTGGCTGGTTCAGGATTTCTGGGAGTTGAAGTCCACGAGTCATAAAAAAGAGCCAAGATTGCCTACTCCTAAAGCCAATAGAGGAAACTTTTTATTTTTTGCAAAAAAAACCAACAGGTGCCGGAACGCTGTTCTGAGCGTTCTATGAGAAAAAAAGCCCTGATTATGTTGGTTTATAATTAACTATATTATACCTTTTATATATGGCCCAAGACAATTCTACCTCACTCAATGCAGCCAGGCAAGCCAAAAGTTTGGACACCCATGACTTAGATGTTTATGACACAGATTTCCTATGAGGTCTCTTAGAGGTACCCAGGGTCTAAACTTAGAAAATCAAGCTTTTGATGATCCCATGAAACAATTTTTTAAAGTTTGGGATATCTTTGATTCTGCAGGCATCTTATCTATAGCATACATGGAAGGATGGAAAGGAAGCAAAGGAAGTTGTACGGATTGACTGACTGACAAGGGAATACTTCCTGTATTACTGAACATTGAAATGAGTCTCCCAATGAAGGCAGCTTGGAGAGGTGCTCTGCCAGAGATCATTTCTGCATTTCATATCAGCCCAGTCCTGGTGTGGCTGTATGATTATGAGTTTTATTTAAGTAGCTAAAAAGATATACTTTTTGCTCTTCAATATTTTATGAAACATGGCATTTATATTTTAGAATCCTATTTATGTGTCTTCTATATTATTAGATTTTCAAGAACTTTTATTTGTTTTTCAGATGCAAGCAAATTACACCTTTAAACCCCAGTAGTGAAAGAAGAAAATTAAGGAAAGAAGTACATCTTACACCTTGATACTGCTCCTTCATGACAGAAGCAGTGAAACTGAGTGCTCAAGACTGAGAACTAATCAGGGTCCAGAAAGAAAGAAAGAAAGGCACTTTTTCTTTCAATTCCCATTTGATGCCTGCAGCCCAAGAAATACTATGGATACTTACTGATTATTTAGTTAATTGACTTCTCTCTCTCTCTCTCTCTCTCTCTCTCTCTCTCTCTCTCTCTCTCTCTCTCTCTCTCCCCAATTGGTTGGTAGAGCTAAAGCAGGTGATACTGTAGTTGGGAACCATCTATTTTCTCTCTTTTTTCCAGACATCACCTTTTTCTGTCTTATTCCTTTCCTTCATATTCCTTCCAGTCCTCAAAGCAATAGAATACCAACATGTCTACCTTTTGGCAAATGATTCCCCTTAGTATTATCAGCCTCCAGTGGTTTTTATATAATTTTTGAATTACACAATTCCAAAAATGGAAATTTGGGTGTAGAAATACGTACAAATTTGCCACATGGATATCAAGTTTCTTTCCCATTTTGCATCCAACCAATAATGTTATTGATCACAACAAGTTCACTGAAATCAAAGCAGAATGAAGTCAAGATATTTTAGCCCTGAGCTAATATTTGCTATCAACAATTTTAAAATTTATATAGATATCCAATGTATAATTATTTATGTTTTGATTATTTGATTTAAACATTTCTATTGATGAAAAAAATAGGTCATTGCCTATCACAAGGTACATCTTCTTAGACCTTTGGTTCCTAAGAAGGCAAAACTTTGTTGTGGAAACCTTTTCTCAAAAGAAACAATTGCAAATTTGTCAAAAGTAATACATTGCAGATATGGAGAAATGTGAATTAGAAGTTATGCTGTTATTGTAGATTTGATGGAGAGCTTGAGTTTTATCAAGGGCATGCAGGCAAATTGTGATTTTATTTTCATCTCTATTTTATTGTATCACTGCATGGAAAAATTATATTGGTTAAAATTAAACAGCCTTGGTGGAGCAGTGGGTTAATGCCTCCTTAAGTAACACCAGCTGCCTGCAATTAGTGCAGGTTCGCGTCCCACCAGGCTCAAGGTTGACTCAGCCTTCCATCCTTCTGAGGTCGGTAAAATGAGGACCCAGATTGTTGGGGGCAATAAGCTGACTTTGTAATAATGCCGCTTGGGGTTTGTGTGAAAGCCCTAATAAGCAGGCATATACATAGAATGAAGGCTACTGCTAAGCTTGTAAGCCGCCCTGAGTCTTCAGAGAAGGGCGGGATATAAATGGAATTAATAATTATTAATAATATATTCACAATCTGGATATACACAGGCAAAATAAAAACAATTGTTGGTTTTTGTGTGACTATCTCTTCTCTGATCACCGTTTTTTTTGTTTCTGCTGCATTTTGAAAAAAATCATTTATTCTGGTTTACCTATTCTAACTATTGCTAACATGGGAGCCAAAATAATCTTATATTAAACAACATATTTAAACAGGAGAGTGGAATTTTAGAATAAATTATTAAATATTACTAAAGGTCCTATCTACTTTATGCCTACATTAGGACAACATACTTGTCCAATTTTTTTCCTATACAATTTCTTGTTAGTTTTAATGTGATCATTTCTATTTTCCACATCTTATAATAAAGAAATATTTTCGGTAAATGTTTCCTGATGACTTTTATAATGCAAGGCAACCTACTTTCATACTTTTACATATACATTTCCCTCATTAATGCTTTTAAAATAAAGCTTCCCAAGAACTTAGGCCTTCTTTTTAAATGTAACAATGTCAGTATGCACCTAAATTTTATAATTGTACCTCCCTCTCTCTCTCCTTCCTGAAGACAAAAGTAATTTTTGCAAAATATCTGAAAATACATTACCAGATTTTGATTCTTGCATTCTTCACAACTCTCCCAACACACACAGACACACACACCAATAATAATCTTAGAGTAAACATCCAATTTTATTTCCAGATGGATTTATGAACAGATTCTCTTACACAGATATTTGGGGCAATTGTAATGAATGAATTGTGACACATGCAGTTGATCTCTAACTTTATTCTTCCAATGTGTGAAGGAGTGAAATAAGGAAAGATGTGCAGGTGTTTAGCTTTCATGATTTCTATGAAAAGCAAATATTTTTCATCTTTCATAACATAATAAATGCATTCTGAAGTAAAATAATTAACGATGTTGCCATTTTCTATCATTTGTGACAAGTAGAAGTGGAAGAAAGAGTTGGGGGCAAGCGCCTAATTGTGGTTTCTAGAAAAGGAATGAGCAAATATAACAACTTTCATTAATTTAAATGAGGTTTGCCCATGGCTTAATTCATAGGATGGTTGAATGGCTTGCTTGATAGAATGCCAACTATTCCAACATTATAACATTCTCCAAACCGATAAAGTCAAGTTATTTGTTTTTACAAATGTTGCTTCTGTAAGTAATGAATTACAAATTCCACAAGTACTTTTACATGGTACTGATGATACATTGCTTGTGATTTAAAGTAATTACTGGAATGAAAAGTTTCATTATTACATTGTGTAATTCTTTACAAGTCATATTTTAAACTTCAATAATTGTCTTGAGTGCCTCATAATAAAGTATTTCTACAAATGGTTGTACATTTATTATTTGTGAAAAGAGAATATTTTTTATTTATTATTGTGTGCCACAAAGGGGGAGGAGAGATGTTGGCTATACAAATTTAATTAATAAATCCATTACCTAGAAAATAGTGAAGGGTGAAGTAAAGAATGGCAAGAACTTCAGCCACTGAAGCCATGTAAAACACCTGAAACAACATAATCCCCTTCAGCTGTAAATATTTCTAGTCAATGTTACATTACTTGAGAGAGTCCTGTTTATATTTTTGAGGTCTACATGCTTTTCATGGCCTGATAAGACCCATTTTGTATATCCAGGATTTCATCTTTGTTTGCCATTGTATTAACATGATCCAAAGATATTTCTATTCTCGCCCTTTGTTCGTAACCAAGTAGCAGAGGCAAAGACAAGGGGAAATTTAAAAAAAATATATCAGGATGAAAGCTATCTTACACCTTGGCACAGGCTTTGACTTATGGCCGTGATTTTCATCTTGATGCTACCACTAACTGGTTTGATTAAGACTTTTTTAAATTATAAAATCTTGATATGATTATATAGAATTTTAGTCAACCTAATAATTAGGAAGTAATTAGCTTCATGGATTCTAATCATTTTCTTATTGGAACTATTGTGTTATAATAATTGTAATAGTAGCATGTACTTTCTCAACAAAAGTGTGTGTGTGTGTGTGTGTGTGTGTGTATACACATACACACACACATATGTATGTGTTCTAGTTACAAATTTGAACAAAGTTCTCAGCCTTTTTTCCATCATAGTTTTACATAAAATTCTTCATTTTATGTCCAGTTCACTGAGGTGAACAGAAGAGAATGAAACATATTTTTTCATGTATTTTAATTGTTTTGCATGATGCTTATTTGCTACAGTAGGTAAAACTGAACCAACCCAGTGATGCCCTCGCCGTGATGTCCTGTTGCCTGGTGGCGGTCCGGGTTTGGATGGGAAGAAACAGGCTTCGTCTCAATCCTGCCAAGACTGAGTGGCTGTTCATACCGGCATCTCGGACTGACCAGCTTTTTCCATCATTAACAATAAGGGGTGAGGTGTTACCCCCCGTTGATAGGGCTCACAACTTGGGCATCCTCCTGGATTCACGGCTCAGTTTTGAAGATCATATAGGAGCCATGACCAGGGGGGCTTTTGCCCAGGTTTGCCTGATGCGCCAGTTGCGGCCCTATCTGGACCGAGATGCCCTACGCACAGTCACTCATGCGCTCGTGACCTCCTAAATGGCTTGGGTCCAGACTATCTAAGGGAACACCTGCTGCCGGCATCATCTTCCCATCGTCCTGTGCGCTCCCACAGGGAGGGCCTTCTCAGGGTACCGCCGGTTAATGAATGCTGCTGGTTTATTCCCAGGGGAAGGGCGTTCTCTGTGGGTGCACCTGCCCTATGGAACCAACTACCCACGGAACTTTGGACTGCCCCCGACCTTCGCTCATTTCGCCGGGACCTGAAAACTTGGCTCTTCGAGCTGTTTGGCCCAGACTGAGGGTTTTTTAATTTTAATTGGGTTTTAGATTTACTTTTGGGGCTTGAATTTAATTAATTGTTTTAATTGATTTTAATTTTTGTATTTCATGGTTTTAACTGCCCTGTAAACCGCCCTGAGTCCTATGGGAATAGGGCGGTATACAAATTCAATAAATAAATAAATAAAAGGCAAAGGATTCTCTGCAAATTTTACTCTGCTAGTCATTGTCAACTGATGAGGATGGTGATCATCTCCATTTCAAGGCCAGTGAGCCATTGCTGTTTGAAGTCATTTCATTGGTTATGTGGCCAGCATGATATCACGGAGCACTGTTACCTTCCCACTGAAGTGCTACCTACTTGCATATGCATGTTTTTGACTTGCTAGGTTGGCGGGAGTTGGAGCAAGGACAGGAGCTCACCCTGACACATGGAGTTTGGGTCTCAAACCTGGGCTACCAGCTTTCCAGCTGACAAGCCCAATGTCTTAACTGCTGAGCCACTGCACTGCCCACTTGCTACAGCAGAGATAACTTAAAATATTAAACAGTAAAACTTAAATTCTGCAACATAAAATTAGTGTTAATGCCCAACCTCTGTCCCAAAGACGACTGTTGTCATTATCATTTTGAAAACTTTCAGAAGTAAATGATTAACTTATTAAATCAGGATCTAACAAAAATTCTACCTCATTTATGTGACATTTTCCTTGTCTAACAACCATTGATTTATATCATCAGCAATGTGGTAGATTTTATCTTCTTTGCCACTATACCACATGGTTTAAACTTGTCAGACAATAAGCCCGAGTTAATTGCATCTGATTTAATAACATGTAGAAATGTTTTGCAGATGCATATTAATAACATTAATATGCATAAGACATGACTTAAAGAGTAAAGATATTATTTTGATTTAATTTTAATTAGATATATATTGTACCTTTATTATAAACTGAATTACTGGAAGACAGTTCTATGCATAATACTAAGAAATTTATTGAATTTACAACTTTTAGATATGAATACTGAATACTGATACCTATTCTAAACAAAGTTGACAACAATATTAATTTTCTGAAAAGTTTTCAGTCATTTTCTTTTGTTAAAATGCTGATTCTGTTTCTAAGTAGTTATTATTTTAAAATAGTATTTTGAAGTTATTATTTTAAAGCATTATTTAAGGCAGTGCTTTTTTTCTAAAAAAAAAAAAAGGTGCCGGAACTCTAATCTTGGCGGGCGCAGGAGGTGGGAGGGCAGGGTGGGCGGCGCTGCTGCAGTCATGGGCACGAGGAGTGTTGGTGGTGGGCTGCCCCCTGGAGCCGGAGCCGGTGTGGCTGGTGCTGTGGGAGTAGCAGGACCTGCTCTATATGGCGGGGCTGCACAGGGCGGGCGGCGGAGGTGGTGAGGGCTAGGCAATGCAGGGTGGCCACTTAGGCATGCAAGGCGAGGCGACAGTGGCACAGGTCCAGCACCGGGTAGGCCACCAGCCTGCTGACACGGGTGAGCAAAAGGAAGGAGTGCACATGGACTCCACAGAACCCACCTCCCACTCCTTGTCCTCTCTTACTTATTTAGTTGAAATGGTGTAGTTGGGCAGCAGGGAGGGATGCAAAGTTCCTGCCAACTCACGTTTGCTGCAGACAACTTGCCGGTGCAACGTTTGCCAGCCGGGTCTTTTGGCACACTCAGCAGCAATTCCTACTGGCTTTTGAAAGCCAATACGCTTTTGAAAGCCAATAGAGGGAGTAGCATAGCTTGTGCAAAAGCTTTTGTGTGTGTGTGTGTGTGTGTGCAAAAAAAGATGCCGGAATGCCATTATGAGCATTCTATGAGAAAAAAGCCCTGCTTTTATGTTTTAATCTTATGTTTTTTTTTAAAAAAAATTCTATTGTAAGTTGCCCCAAACCTCACCATGTGGATTGCATACAAATATTATATAATCGGTAAATAAAGGTAGAACATATGTTAAATATACATCAAATGATAATATGCTTTCCTACAAAGTCAGTTCTTGCTCAATGACAGACCAAGGAGTTAACTCGGAAAGGCAAGAGGAAAATTTAGAAGAGGTCTGTGCAACTTGTAGAAAGGAAAGGCCCACACTGATAAATTAAAAATCTTTGTGGTCTGCAAAGGAATGCTGGTGGGCTAATCAATGATTTGGTGACTAGAGGAGCATCTACAATGTTAGAGCTTGTGGTCATGGTAAGCCATGGAGGCACTAGGCAACAAGACTTTCAGGGCAGTGGTGGTGATTTTATTACTTTTTTTTTTTAAAAAAGTCTGTGCTCTGTCGAAGGGTGCTTGGTAGGCTGCATGTACAACCCTGGTCTAGAATTTATTTATTCAACTATCTAGAGCAGGCATGTCAAACTCACGACGTCATGTGACATCGCATGATGTATCGCACTTTTTCCCCAATGCCGGCAATGGAGTGAGCACGGTTTCATTGTGACGCATCTGGCCCACGGGCAAACAGTTTGACATGCCTGATCTAGACACATCCATTTTTTGCATTGCAAAGGGCCTTTCATCTGTTATATATATGGTTTTATTTTTGTGTGCAAAAAGGATTCTAAATTAATTGAGTCATGTCCTGGTGTGAAGTCTGATAGCTTGAGTTAAAGAGCCTATAAAATCTCAAATGACTCTAGTTGTTTTGTTCAAGTATGCTAATGTTCTAAGGTAAATATTATTCATACTACAGTATATAATATCCAGATGAGCACCTCAATAGCATATTGTAGTTCTATGAGCTGTGGTGGGCTTCATAATTTGTTGACTGAAGAAACCACCAAGCCATATGTACATATGCAACTGCCATTATTTTTCAAGCTACATTACTTGAATACATGGTACACATCACAAATCAGTTTCCTCTGTAATGCACTATTCCTTTGCATGACCGTAGGACATTTAGAAACACAATTACGTTCTTATGCTTCCAAAGCATTCTTCCTTATCTTCCTGTTACATTGATAACCATAAAAATACTCAAGGTCTCTTGGGATAAGATAGAATAAGTATGGTATTTAAGGAATGCAATAGAAAGCATTCACAATGCACAATGTATTTAAATTTCATTTTGTTTGAGGCAACTTCTTATAAAAGAATTGCCATTAATTTGGTTTAATAAAATAATGTAAATCAATTTTTACTTGATTTCAAATTAAATGAATTATATTGGTTGACAATGAGATTCTTTTTAGTACAATTGCCAAATGCAATAAACTGGTTTTAGGTATATGTGTGCACTAATTATTTCAACACCAATACATTTTAACAACATATTCTAAATGTAAATGAATGCAAATGCAAATTATACATTTTTTTGTGCAAAAATAAAACGAAATAACAGATTTAAGAGCTGTTAGCATTGGTTATCCTTAGATAAAAAATAATTCAATTATCCAAAACTTTGTTATACTGTATTTAACGAACAGATGCTTTGGGATTAAAAAAAAGACTGACTACATTTGATTGTGTATCACCATGGCATAAAAAAAAATTGAACAGTGTATGAAAAATAAAGGTTCCCTAAACGTCTGCTGGCTATATCTATACATTTTCCTTGATAGCACTCTATTGCCTTCTTTTTAGCATTTTTTTCAACTTCCCAGCTTAAAAAAGGCAAGGAATCGGGAGCTGAAAGTTACAGAGACTGTTTAAGCAGGTTGCTAGGCAACCTGTTCACACTCAGCCCTTCTTACCCTCCCACTTTTGAATTAACCTGTACAGATCACATTTCCTTCAATTTGAGCCATCTGAAGGTCTGTTGCTGTGATGCATTCTGGTGCTCTGTAACCTGGCTGCCTGAGGAGAATTTGGCTCTCCAGAACAGTTTCCTTCAGCTTTTTTTTTGTGTGCAAAAAAAGGTGCCAGAACGCCGTTCTGAGTGTTCTATGGGAAAAAAGCCCTGATTTAAGGTTATTATTTTAAAGTATGCTGTCATTTAGAAGAAAACCTAAAGAGTACTAACTCTCTACATCGGGGTAGGCAACCTTGGCTCTTTTATGACTCATGGACTTCAACTCCCAGAATTCCTGACCCAGCTGGCTCAGCTGGGAGTTGAAGTCCATGAGTCATAAAAGAGCCAAGGTTGCCTACCCCTGCTCTACATGGAGATTGCTAGCACAAAACTAGGATTTAATTTTCAGTTTTGGACCCAAACTTTCTCTAAAGATCTAATAGAGAAACCCAGAGATTCATTTTACCCAACACTAAACCTATATTGTGGCTTTGACATTTATTCATGCTTCATTAGATCTTGTGTACCAATTTGGCCTAGGACAAACAAATGATGTTGTCAAGATTCTATTCTAGTGCCTAGAAAATGCAGGGCAAAGATATGGAAGAACAGCTTTGGCTGAACCCTAGCAAGATTATGTAATTATAAATTTTAGTATTCCCCAATTTGGGAGCCTCAGTCTCTACCATTAGTTCTGGATGGGTAACAAATAAAAGTGGATGAAACTGACATGAAATTTGGTGGTTGTCTTGGTGTCTCAGCTCTTGCTGGAAGAACAGATGGCATACATGGCCAGGAGACCCTTCGAACAAAATCCATGTTATGTACCAACTAGGAATTGAAGAGCTCTGTTTTTACAATAGTTATTCATCACTTGGTCAGCTCCCATTCAGACTGCTGAAATACACTCTTCATGGGATTGTCCTTAAAAAATCATCCAGAACCAGAAATCTGTCCAAAAAGCAGTGATGTGAGTAGTTAATGGGTCAATGTTATGTTATCTCCTTGTAGATTTCTGGGAACAATTAAAAGTTCTAGTTGTTCCCTATAAAGCTTTTAAAGACATAGGCCTGGTTTATTTATGAGATTGTCTTTCTCCAATCATATCTGCTTAACCCATAAAAGCCCTCAGATTGGGGATTGCTTCAGGCACCTTCTGTGGAAAAATGTCACCTTAGGATCCAAGTTATGAACTATTTTGGTTGCAGCAACTGTCTTATGGAACAATATTTCCCCTGAGATTCAAATGACCCCAACTATCTTAGCCTTTCCTAAGTCTCCAGAAATCTTGTTCTTCTAGACATTAGGCCAAATTATGACATAAGACATTATAGAAATGAAATATTTTGGGGGAAAAAATGCCGGCCCATGGGCTGGATGCGTCATGCGTCATGTCAAAACCATGTCCACCTCATTGCCGGCAATGGGGGAAAAGTCACGATATGTCGCACGATGTCATGTGATGTTACGAGTTTGACATTTCTGGTCTTGGTTATTTTTCTGGTCTTGGTATTTCTTCTCTTTTGGTTTTAGTTCCTTTAGTTTTATGCTTATAACACATTGCAAGCCACCCAGAATTCTTTTGCAAGTTGGGAGGCCATATAAATCAAATAGATAAGTGCATTTGTCCCATAGAAGACTACAAAATAGTATTAACAAAAAATATGGTGATGACATGTATGAGTTTAGGCTACAAGTACTGTAAATATATTTCTCAAAGCCAGCTCAGCAGCCACATGAGCCTAGATCTCTATGAACCAAGGCTAGCTTCTTATCTTAATAGCTTTTTTGCAGTAGGCCTGATGATAAAGCTAAAGAAGCTTTTCTGGAAAGAGGTCAGTGGTGCTACAGACCCCTGGGTTGCAAGTAGAAGAAATTCCTCAACATCTCATACATATTTAAGCAAAAGAAGTGCAAGGTTTCTGGCCTCTAAACAGCTGGGTTTTTTTCTAGAAGAAACAGATGATGCTAGTCAGACTTCATGTGTAGTTAGTGTTCATCTTGTCTGCATTCCTCTGTATGTCAAACCTCCAAACCCACTATTTATTCAGAAGGAGTAAAAGTATCAGCAGATTTAACAAGCAGAAATTAGGGCAATGTACCTTGAAAATGTCCTGTTAATCATCTTAAAACAATTTGGGATAGGACAAGGTAAGGATTATTTTAGCAGGCTAAAAGGTAAAGGTAAAGGTTCCCCTGCACATGCGTGCTAGTTGTTTCCAACTCTAGGGGCTGGTGCTCATCTCCGTTTCAAAGCTGAAGAGCCAGCGCTTGTCTGAGGACATCTCTGTGGTCATGTGGCCAGCATGACTAGACACCAAAGGCGCACGGAACGCTGTTACCTTCCCACCATAGTGGTCCCTATTTTTCTACTTGCATTTTTACGTGCTTTCGAACTGCTAGGTTGGCAGAAGCTGGGATGAGTAACAGGCGCTCACTCTGTTATGTGGCACTCGGGATTCAACCTGCCAAACTGCCGACCATCTGATCGACAAGCTCAGCATCCTAACCCACTGAGCCACCGCGTCCCTTTTAGCAGGTTACAAAGCTGGATTTGTTATAGGAACATTTTGGGATTTTGGCAGAAGTTCTCAACTGGCTTGCAAGATAATGAAAGCAACTGAGCAGCTGCTTAAACAAGAACTGCAGAAGATTGTTGGATGATGGTACCATGTATCATCAACTCCCAGTATATCTGTGATTTGCTGTGCATTTTTCTTCTACTACAAAGCTTTTGTGTTCTAAATGCACTGAATCCTGAGCATAAAACTGACCTTCAAATACAATAATCCCTCCATATACTTGAAATCAAAAAGAATACAGCACTGAAACAGAAATAAATTGTGATCAGCCTTTTTTTTCTTTTTAAAAAAATAAAGCTGATTTCAATTAAAACAACCTCTGGAGGTAGAGTTATAATATAATAAACGAGTAAATGTAAGGCGTGGGAAAAGTTCAGACATTCCTTCCAGCATATTGAATCAATTAATAGCATGTACAAGGAAACCCTGATTATTTGAAAGCGAAGAGAAAAATGACTTGATTCTTTACAAGTAGTTCAGACTATTATTAGTATTCCAGATAGACTGTGTTCTAGTGAGTCCATCATAAGCTTTGATCTGTCTGCATCCACAGCTGGAAACTGCACCAGGCTCTGGAAGCAGCACGAAGTGACAATAGTCGCCTCAGTCAAAAAAAGTGAGGTAGTGCTTGCAAATGTTAATCAGTGGATCAAAGAATCAAAGTGAGTGAGATTCTGTCAGAGAGAGAACTCAGTCTTACTTTATTTCTTCCCCCATATCTAACAATTAAAACATTCATAAGAACACTTTCCCCAGCTTACTTCTGCAACTTCTATGTCAAGCTGTGTAGTGGATATTTTATATATAGGCTGCTGCCTTTTCATCCTGGTTCCTGCATATGATATAATTTATACATTATTCAAAAACAGCATGTTGACAGCCTATATCATAAAATCATTGTTAATGCAAGGAAACTCCACTAATGAGAAATGAATAATCTAATGAAAAAATTAGTAGCACCCTGAATTATTTTAGGGCTTCCCAGATGTATGTACCCTAGGACCAATATTTATTTATTTATTTTTAATTTTCTAGCAGTTGTGTCTTATAATTATTCTTAATGCTACTTAATCTATATTTTTGCAACAGTGAGAACTGGACACGGAACCACTGATTGGTTCAAAATTGGGAAAGGAGTCCGGCAAGGCTGTATACTGTCGCCTTGCCTATTTAACTTATATGCAGAGCACATCATGAGAAAGGCAGGGCTAGATGAATCAAAAGTTGGAATTAAGATTGCCGGAAGAAACATCAACAACCTAAGATATGCAGATGATACCACTCTAATGGCAGAAAGTGAAGAAGAACTAAAGAGCCTCTTGTTGCGGGTGAAGAAGGAGAGTGCAAAACTTGGGTTGAAACTAAACATTAAGAAAACCAGGATCATGGCATCTGGTCCTCTCAATTCCTGGCAAATAGTTGGGGAAGAAATGGAGGTAGTGACAGATTTTATTTTCCTGGGCTCCAAGATCACTGCAGATGGGGACTGTAGCCAAGAAATTAAAAGACGCTTGCTCCTCGGGAGGAAAGCCATGACAAATCTAGACAGCACACTAAAAAGCAGAGACATCATCCTGTCAACAAAAGTGCGTATAGTCAAGGCTATGGTCTTCCCAGTTGCAATGTATGACAGTGAAAGCTGGACCATAAGAAAGCCTGAGCGCCAAAGAATTGAAGCCTTTGAACTATGGTGCTGGAGAAGACTCCTGCGAGTTCCTTGGACTGCAAGGCGATCAAACTGGTCAGTCCTAGAGGAGATCAACCCTGACTGCTCTTTAGAAGGCCAGATCCTGAAGCTAAAACTCAAATACTTTGGCCACCTAATGAGAAGGAAGGACTCACTGGAGAAGAGCCTAATGCTGGGAAAGATTGAGGGCAATAGAAGAAGGGGACGACAGAGAATGAGGTGGCTGGATGGAGTCATTGAAGCAGTAGGTGTGAGCTTAGATGGACTCCAGAAGATGGTAGAGGACAGGAAGGCCTGGAGGAACATTGTCCATAGGGTCGCGATGGGTCGGACACGACTTCGCAACTAACAACAACAACAAAATCTATATTTTAAAGCTTTTGCAAAGCCTACAAATACAATGATACAACACAAAGGAGTTGGAGAGAAGAGGGAAAAAACAAACAAACAAATGCAGATACCAATTATTAATAAAATTATTCTACAATCAGGAAATGGAATTTATTTATATATCCTGCCTTTCGTGTAGGAGCACAAGACAGTACTCTTTCTTCCTATGGTTCTCTACAACAAGCCTAAGAGAGTGAGCAACTGGCCCCAAATCACCTAGTGGTAAGGGAATTGATAGAAAAATTCGTAGTTGTTGATTGCAGTTGCATCAATGGAATCGTCCTACTATTCTACAGTTTCTGATGGATTCATGCCTTGTTTCAAACCAGGATTTCTGAATGTTCAAAATTAATTTTACTATATAATTGCTTTATAGAATGAAGAAGAATATAGAGAGTATAGATAGTATTTGGTAATATATAGAGAGAGTCAGGAAGATTACCTTGGAGATATCCAGAAGCTGTTGCCTAAACAAAAGGGAATAAAACATTTTTAAAGTTCAGAATATTCAGATAATATTTGGAAGTGACTTAAATTTGGAAGTAATATTCAGAGACTTTCCTAATTCACTGACCAATAAGAAAGAAGATAGGGTACAGCACATTTAGACTGGCAAAATTCTATTATTATTGCCAACCTCAGTAAAAGTCCTTTTACCCTTCCTGTGGAATTGATTTCATAATCTGGTCTAGCCACTGGAGCTGATAGTAAAAATCTTTATCCAATCAAGATGCCTTCTGCTATTATTTAAATGACGAAAGAGAAAGTAAATACCATTAGTTAGTCAATACATATTTCTAGGTGGCTAACAGGAGTTTTGAAAAAAAAATGCAAATAAAAAGTGTTCCAGGTTCAAGCTGCCACAAGTGCCACAGTAGATGATTCTATTATACTTTACAACTACTGGTGCTACAATTCAGTCTAGCTGATTGCAACAGTAGGTCTAATACCAAAGAAAAGCCACAGCAAACTTGGTACAGTGTCCAAGATTAAAAGCTGCAACTGTGTTTTTCAGGTCTTCCTCGACAGTTGGCTAGGATGACATTTTTTCTGTCAAGTTCTGATCCTGAAGAGGTATAATATCATCCTCCTCCAATGGTGGACATAATGTCTTCTCATTCTTAAGAAAAGGGAAATAAAGGAAATAAATTGCTTGGCCAACCCTTGTTTATGTTTCCAAGTTATGCTATCAACATACTAACCAAAAATTAATTACTCAACAGTTACCACACACACACACACACACACACACACACAAAATCCCTTGGACACCCTCTTAATGAGATAAATAGCCATCTCATAACTATTAATGCCACAAATCACATGGGAAGCAACAACAGAGAGCTAAGACACAGCCATCAGTACATCAGCAAGAAAAATAATTTACCAAAACAAATCATCAGTTGCATGCAAAACAACATCTACTCAGAGAATTGTCCCACAGATCTTCCCCAAAACCTGTGCATTGGCAATATTATTTAATACAGTAATGAAATAATCTACAACAAAATCACTATTAGGATTATTTTCACTAGTCTGATGGCAACTCTTCAGAGATTTAACCAGATGAAGCTGTTCTTAGAGGCTCTGGAGAAGGCATCTATTAAATTAAATATAGATGTGAAAATAGTTATTATGCTGAAAACATGAGTAGGCATATGCAACTATCACTGGTTTCTTAGTTGACCATTAAGCCATCTATTTTTAGTATTGAAAATTCTAGATATTAGCCGTCAGACTGACTTTGTTAAATTGCCAGATATTCTTGACAATGTACTACAATTGCTACAATATCAAGAAATATAATTTTAAACTCAAAACAGACATTAGATGTTATAATAGTAGTATAGCAAGAATGCTCGATAAGTATCACAAGAAACAAATGAGGGCTGGGTCAAAACTGAGATCAGTGTGTATACAGAATGATAGGCTTACATAAAATCTTGCCCAAGGGTTGGCAGACAGACCTGGACACTGCCATAATTATACATTTGAAAAAGGGAAAACAGACAAGACAAAATGATCGTGCAACTATACTGTTACTATAAACTTTATAGTTTATTGGATGGATGGCTATGCCTTGCAATATACTTCATGCCAGCACACATGATGGGCAAATTCAATGGCTTTCTGGGTATATTTATTGTCAAGGTCTTCACTTTTAATTAAACATTCACAGGAAAAAAAAATCTGGTGGGAAATTCCAGCAGCATAATCAATGCTTAATTAAATTAAATTAATTAAATTATGCATAAGGAGGTCAATGACTTCAATAGAATTTCCTTGCTAAGAAAAGTAAATCAGTGCACAGGTACAGGATATCTAACCTGGGAATAGTCTCTTTTCTCCCTCCCTCCCTCCCTCCCTCCCTTCCTCCCTCCCTCCCTCCCTCTCTCTCTCTCTCCACATACATACGCACACTGCTAGAAATGCTAAATTACAGGTAATTGTACTATGTTCCACCACACTGGGCACCACACTTTAAGGATGATTAAGAAAAACTAAAAAAGGTGATAAAGAAATGCAATAGAGATATCAAAGCAACAGAAAATGGATGTTACAAACAGTGACTGAAATAACTGGAAATGTTTAACCTTGGAGGTATAAGAGAAAATAGCAGAAATTGTCTGAAAGGTATTCCACAGAAGAAGACTAAGACCTGTTTTCTGTCATGTGAGAATGCAGGCTACAGAACAATGGATCTAAACTACAGGAAAGCAGAATCTCTTTGCATTAAAGAAAAAAACTTCTTAATGGGAAGGGCAGCTGAATGGTGGGATGAATTACTGAGGGATCTGGTGAGCCCCTCTTCATTGAATGTCATCTGGAAGAAGTTGAACAGCCATCTGCCCACGTGCTTTAACCTGGATTCTTTCACTGAGCAGAGGATTAAATTTAATGATCTTACTGACCCCTTAAAACTTTGCAAGACTCTCAGTGTTGTAAGTAAGTTGTCCTTACGTTTTCCTCTAAAGGCTATACAAAATGGCCTTTATAGCGCCATGTCCTTTTTTTCCCCATGACCAATTTCTGAATAAACATAAAACTTAGATTTAGCTAAACATCCCTAGTCTATAGGTAGCATATTCTCCATTTGTTTCCTTTAGAACAGATGTGTCAAACACAAGGCCCAGGGGCCGGATCCGGCCCACGAATTGGTTTCATGTGGCCCGTGAAGCCATCCTGGAAACAGTGAGGGAATGGCCCCCACTGCCTTGGCCCTGGCCCAGAGACCCTCCTTCTGCCAGAGACCCTCAGATCTGTCCCACTCCTGCCCAGGCCCCCATAGGCACCCTTGATGCGAACGATGTAGAGCTGGCCACACCCACCCAGTAGGCCATATGCACTCTAGCCACGCCCACCCAGTAGGCTACGCCCACCCTGACCATGCCCACCCGGCCCCCTGAGGGCAACTGCAATGCTGATGCAGCCCTCAATGAAATTGAATTTGACACTCCTGCTTTAGAACTATAAGTGACAGATAAACAATGTATCTGCCTTTGCATTTTATTTAAAGTAAGATTTTTTTTTAAGTTTGAACCAAAATATAAGCCTCCCAAATAATTCCTACTACTAAACTGAAAACCGACCTTACTGGAATGACAATAAAATTATTGACTATGCAAAAATAAATCTTTATTGATTTGCTAATAGCTTTTATCACAAAATCAATATTGTCTATGTAAAGGAATAATAATTCTTATACATTAAATATTGTGGAACATCTTCATGTAAATGCAACCTGATGATAAGGACATATATATGATCTAAAATCCTTTGACTCAAATCTTGAAAAATCCAGTCGCAGGATCAGATAATTTAGGGAATGATTTAAAGCCTTTGAATATTACAAGCATTATTATTAATTAAGGCCTGTGATGCTTAATCTAAAATATTAAAATGATGAAATATGTATTCTATTTTCTAGATAACTGCAATTTTTCACTCAGAGCAATAATAGAAACCCAAATTGCCAGTTAAAGGTTAATGGGAATTAAAAATGGAATGTAAAAATGGAATGTGAATGGGCATGTAAAAATGGAAATTAATATAAAAACCCATAGGTAAGAAAAGTGTTATGTTTATGACCTTCTTAGAACAGAGAGTTAAATTGTATGAATTGCCTAAAACATATCCTCAATTGGTCTTCCACCCCATAAAATATAAAATTCATATACAAATCAAGACTTAATAAGCAACAGTCAGCTTTATCTGCCATTCATAGATGGCCACCATTATTCTTGATATTAATGGGCATTTTGCTCTGTGGCTCCTTAATAATTGTCAAGATAATTTCTTTCTCATCTCTGAGCCATAGTTTTTACAGTAAAAATTAGGTATCATATCTCTCCTCATAAAGTCAAAATACTTGCTCAAACTACATCTTTCATCCTGATTAAGAAATGCCAGGCCAGATGACTGAAGCTGTTCCTCTTCCAGCCTGATGCATTACAACTGGAAGCTTAGTCCAGGAACTGACCCATACCTGGTTCAAAGGAAGTCCCAGCCACATCCCAAATGGGGTTCATCCCAGATGCTTAGTTGGAGAAACTGGGAGCTTCTAAATAATGGCATTCATGGATATAGGAAAACACTGCTATGAGAAGACCTGCAAACCGCTGGAGTTTCTTCCCTTGAAATATGTTGTGTGAGAGGAGCTTTTCTGCAAAGACCATATTATCTATAGCCAACACAAATATCTTCTTGCAACACTTCATCCTTATAAGAAAGGGACAGATGGCAGATATAGATGTGGAAGTCCATATGGACAGGGACTGTAAACAGAATTCTACCCAGCAAAAGCAGAAAATCTTCAGCAACAAATGCTTCAAAACAACTTTGAAAAGGAAAAGATGATGCAGTTGTTTTTTTACCAGTGTCACCAGAACTTTTGTTTTCATCATTGGACCCCTTTGGAATACTGCATGGGCTGTCTCAAAAGTCAGGTATGGAGCTCTGATAAAGTCCTGAAAATCCAAGATTTCTTGCAAACTGCCAATTCCCATAAAACAGGTGGAAGATTGTAGCATCATGTAGATTTTCAGGAAAATTCATATTTGTATATTCAGATGACAATTACAATCAAGAATATGTAACTCACAATATGAAACCTTTCCCAAGGTTAGGCATTGAGGGAGCATATTTCTCAACGTTTATGTTAAGAGAACTCTTCTTGCACTTAGACATCCTACTTAAGGTGAGCATTCTGAGACTTTGGGAAGTTGCACTGTATTGTGTTATAAATAAAAAAAGACCATAATGCTGCATATGCTGGCATCCTTCTTTTATATGATATTACAATGCAGCTTCTGAGATGGTAGGACTTCCTACCATTGCTTGTGTAGTGAGTTAATGAGGCTTATTAGCAAATTGAAAATAGTCACTAGAATTTTCCCATGGAAATATGTATATATACAATCACTGAATAGTACTACTAAATTGCTTCTTTTTGTTGCTTATTGTTATTCCATTTTAACATTGAATGAAGGCAACATCATTGAATTGTTTATGCTTTTATTTTGGATGGATTCTCCCTTATGTAATAGATACATTCAAGAGAAGAATTGCTCTGTGTGTCTGATCTTATCTCATATGTATGGATATTTCAATCATTTCACTCTGTCATCAATATCTGAAGCAAAAGATAAGATATAGGGAGGAAGCGGTGTTTGTTAATTGTGTTATTAACGGTGCTTGATGCTATTGTTCTGTTCTAGTCAATAGAGTAATATCCACTGTTGTAATTGGATGAGAAAGTTCAATTATGTTTTGGAATTGTTTTGGAGGACTCATTGGCTTTCTAAGATGCTCCTGTTGTTTTGAATTATATACCAGAGCTGTAGAAAGACAGATCTGTAGAAAGCTCTGTACAGCTATTGTAGAAAGACAATAGAAATGGTTATTGTGCACAAAAGAAATTGAACAGAAGAACATTTTTATTAATTATACAATGATCTGAAGAACTCATCTCTCTTCATATATTCAAAGATTTATTTTACTTCAGGAGTCCTTACTTGAGGACTGTTTAGAAGTTTGTACTAGATAATATGCTTATTGTATAGTATTGTATATTGTATGTGTGTATCTATCATGAAAATCCCAGTACATTCTGGCATAAGCAGAATAAACCAGGGTGATAAAATGGAAACCAGTAAGATGGATCTGTTAGGTGTCTGTGTTTGACTAATTTTTTCAACTTCTTTTAAAAACTGGGCAGCCACAAGAAGGTAATATTATGGTCTTCCTAAATTAAGAAAAAAGATGTAGCCATTTCACTTTGAAAATAAATGCAATATTTCCATGAGGTTTAATAAAACTGGGTTAGATCAGATTTCAGCTGCGGTACAAGGTATGTGAAAGGCAAAATCTGTATTAAGTTGATGGAGATGGGTGATTACAGTCTTTGACTTGAATAAAAAGACTATTTTCTTTGCTTTCTTTCCAGTACATTACTACATATATGGCAGTCCATGACTTACAACCATTTGTTCAGGAACTGTTTGAAGCTACAATGGCACTGAATTGTGGTTCAATCATTCCTTTCCTGACCACATGCAGAGAGTGTCTACTATTAATATTTTATTTGCTATGTGTAGGAATGAATTAGGAGAGCATTTGTTTCCTTATTTTAGCATTTTAGTTATTATGAATATGTGTGACCCTTACTGACATCCTAAAGAGAACAAATGGACTTATGAATAACAAGGCATCTTTACCAGAGTCACATTGCTGATTTTTTTTATTATTTTTTTTAATCCCATTTATATCCCGCCCTTCTCCGAAGACTCAGGGCGGCTTACAATTTTAAGCACACCAATGTGCTTAGCAATAGCCTTCATTCTATGTATATGCCTGCTTATTAAGGCTTTTGCCCCTTCCCAAGCGGCATTATTACAAAGTCAGCTTATTGCCCCCAACAATCTGGGTCCTCATTTTACCTACCTCGGAAGGATGGAAGGCTGAGTCAACCTTGAGCCTGGTGGGACTCGAACCTTCTTAAATAGATATGGTTATTATCAGTCATTAGAATAAAGAAAAAAATCTAAATTGATGGGGAAAACTCATGAATCTATGTTAAATTAAAAGGATGTCAGAAGAAGTATGATAGAGGAAAACAATATGGCTACTGTAGATTCTGCACACCAGAATTGACTGAAACTGTCTGAATTTTTAGAGTGCATGCAAATGCATAAAATGAAAGGTAGGTTTTTCTCGAACTAGAAAAGGTGCTTTTAGGAGAAAAACTGAAATGTAGCTTAGACCTTCTCTTAGTCCCTGTCACTTCCTGACAAAGTTCTTCTTTGGTAGACTGCACTGTACTGTTGTATATAACCAAGTGAAACATGTAGTTTGGTTTTTCATACACCTTTGAAGAAATTAAAGTTGTGGATTGCCACTCTCCTAGTTTTCAGCATTGCCCTATTTCAAGCGTGGTTCAGAGTGGATCAGAGGCTTTGATTCCATAAGGCAGTTTTGTGTGTGTGCTAGTGTGTGTGCATGTGTGTGTGATAATCCTTAAAGCCTGTCTTTATGGCTGACCCTTTCAGTAATCCTTACGACAGTCCTATGTGATACCACTGATTATCGCAACATGTGGAAGTGAGCAGGGGCTGAAGCTATTGCCAAGTTTAGAGCCGAGAAGAGATTTTGAGAATTCTCACCCCCCCCAGCATACTTTCAGCCATTCTACTATAAAAGCATGACTATAGCATCCACCTTTCAACTCCACGTGGTCTGTGTGATAGCCACAGTGAGCTACTTTAGAGATAAACAAGAACATGCTCTTTCCTATCTTGAACATTAGGGACCATACTGGCAATTGAGATCGAAAGCATAATGAACCTTGAGGCCAAAAAATAAACAGTAACCATCTAAAGTGAACCATCAGAGAGCCAACAGCTCTTCTATTTGTCCAATTGATGCTTTTGTGGACTGAAGAAAAATACGCTGTGACTGAATGACTCAGGGAACTGATAATAGGAAACAGACCCATTCACCCTCAGGTCAGTGGTTCAATTAAGTTTCAGGTTGCTGGTGACTGAAATCTGCTGGAGCCGATGACTGTTTCATAGTCTTTTGTGAGCTGAACCATGAACACTCAAGATAAGTAAAGCTTATAGTGCAAACGGTTTTGTGAGAGTACTTCAGAAGTTGCTGAAATGAAGAGGAACAGCAGAGATTATTATGCAGATTGGGACTTTTTAGCCAAAATCCTTGGTACTCTGAAGCAGGTCTGAGAAGCTAGTGTAATCTCTTGCCATTGTCGAGACTGAGTCTTTTAAATGCAACCCCCATTATATTAGAAATAACAAAAAATACTTTTGGTCTTCTCCAATGATGCTTCTTGGTCACCCTGATGCCATACTTCAGCTTTTACCAGTTTAGAAACACTATGCTACTAATTTCTGAATGACCAGATACCATGCACATTTTGAGCTACTCTTTATTGAAGTACATTGGCGATCTCTTTTTTAGAATCACATGCAAGAGCCAAGCCCCTGAAATCTTTAAACTGCTATGAGTGCTAGTATCTTCTACTGTTACTACTCAAACTGATTAAATATATGATTCCTAGCAATTATTATCAACGCTATACAACTATAAGGTTTTGCTTCTGCTGAAGCAATGAAAAGTTGAAATAGCTTTGTTATTAACAAAGATTAGGGAAAAAAAATAAAGCTTGATTCTCAGCTTGGCGGTATTGATTTAATGCAATCAAGATAAATGCAATATGAAACCTTGTTAAAATTCTGCACCTTGAATGAATAAATAATTTAATACAGCAGCAGTTCTGGTAATTTTGACAAGGCAGTTACAGTTCCCATATGTTCTTGAAATCTCTTGAATATTTTAAATAAACATTTAATTACCACTCGGTTACTCTGAGATTTGTTATTAGAAGGCATGACAAAAGTAGAGATAAATCACAGGAACACTGAAAAGCCCTTATGGTGGAATCAAGAGTAGCAACAGCCACAGTTCTTTTTCAACCTGGAGCTTCTCTAATACAGGACATAAAATGAAAGAAGAACCTATTTTTATTGTCCACAGTGAGCAGGAAAAGTGTCATAGGAAATCACACATCAGCTTGTTGGATGGTCTGCTCAGAATTTTCTTTAGAAAACAAAATCATAGACTATAAACTATTTATACATTAAAGATGAGAACTGCTAATCAGCGTTCGACCTTGCCATTAAACACGGATTTGAAACATTCTCTAAAACACTGAAGCTCTGTGGACAAATGGCAAGTTATAAAGGTAAACCATCGTTTACAAGCGCAACCTTACTTTGATCTGTGTAATGCTCTTCCATCTTGAGGACAAAGCAGTACTTTTCACAGGAAGTAGCTGTAAATTGCCTTTTAGGTATCAAGTGTTCCATCACAAACCGAGATTGGGGTTTTAAATGTACTTTCTGGAGGCTGGCTAAATAAGATTTTGAACTCTGTATAAGTAATGCAATGAGGTAAAGTTGCATAATTTGTCTAACGTTAGATAATTGGTTATTGTTTTGCAGAAATATAGTAAGGAGAGATAGTTTTGCAAGGGTCTTCTTTGTGTCTTATAATGTATCTATGAAATGGAAGAACCTGTTCTGAGAAATAGTTTGGTGTAGTAACTAGCAGGCTAGGCTAGCAACCAGGAGACTATTAATTTTATTGTTATATATGAAAGCTGCTTTGTGGTCAGTTTCTCTCACTCCAACCCCATCTTATTGGGTTGTTTACTGGGGAAAAATAGGAGTAAAAGCATTAGATATTTACACTGCCTTCAGCTGACCAAAAAGAAAGCTGGAATAATAACCTAATAAAAACCTGCAATTTTAGTAGTTATACTTTCAAACATAACTTTGCATTTCGGAAAAAAACTCTTTTTCCACTTATCTTATCTAGTTCCAGAATTTGGAGGATCAATTTAGCTTTACATCCTTGAATGAGAAAATGGCAAAAGGGAATGGGAAAGAAAATGACCTATCCATGCAGACTAAACTATTCCCATAGTAATAAAGAAACTGGAAGTGAGTTGCATAAGATTCAAGTACAGCACTTGAAACTGCAAAGTGAATTTGCCCTTCCTCTGACTGAGTCATAGACCTTGCGTTTCTGCTGATAAAATGTGTCTGTTCTGTGATATGCTCTCTGCCTTATCCTTCTTACCCTTCAGAAGTCTGCCCCCTCAACAGCAAAGTAATTGCATTGGTTATAGCCTCTAGTTAAAAATATTGTTTAGATGCAGGCTTGCATCTTTAAAGGCTTTATAATTAGTTGTATAATTACTATTTAATTGCTTCCATGTATTCAGCTTAGGGACCTGTTATTAACAGAATCTGTCTGTTTTGGAAAAAGTATGGCCTGGTAGCAGAAAACAGCTCTGTGTACATTGAAAGCTACTTACAGTGAACTTAGATATAGTGAAAAATCAATTACTCTTCATTTCTCTTCAGCAAGAGTGACATTTATTCAATTTATATGAGCAGAGTAAAGAAACAGAGCTCTGTTCCTCCTCTGGAAAGCTAGAAGAGCTCCCTGATTTTACATATAGGTTTTGTGATCTATATGTTAACATGTTGTAGTTCAGCGGTTGGTTTTTTTTTAGCATCTTCTAAAAACACACTTCAGTCTAGGCATTTGTAGAATTACAATGAGATTTCATTAGCTACCGTAGACAAAAAGAAGTAAATGTCACAAAACCATTCCTTTGCTGAGTCTGAGCCTTGAACCTTTTCAAAATGCCACAGAGGTATTAGAGCAACTCATCCTTCTCCACTTCCCTTTTCTTTTTGGGCTGAATATGATATAAATAATCTTTTCCAACCTGGTTAGGTTATGACAAAAATGTCACCCAAGCCATTGGAAAGGCATTCAGTTGGAACAAAATGCCATAAAAGATTCAGAATGATGACATTGCACTACCTTTTGATCAACCCAGTTATATTACATGGTGCTTTATTGTTATATTTAGAATAGAGAAGACTGATCAATCTTATCAGTACTGACTAGGTTTTCAGGCAAATGTTCCTGAAAACCTATCTCCAAAATAGGCTCCAGCTGGTGCAGAATGCAGCCGCGCGGGTAGTGATGGGAGCATCCTGATACTCCCATATTACACCCCTCCTGCGTGAGCTGCATTGGTTACCGGTTGTCCTCCGGATGAGATTTAAGGTTCTGGTACTTACCTTTAAAGCATTACATGGCCTAGGGCCGGGATATTTGCAGGACAGCCTGCTGCCGGGAACGACTTCCCATCGCCCAGTGTGCTCACACAGAGAGGGCCTCCTCAGGGTGCTGTCGGCTAGACAATGTTGGCTGGTGACCCCCAGGGGGAGGGCCTTCTCTGTGGGAGCGCCAGCCCTGTGGAACCAACTTCCCCTTGAGCTTTGGACGGCCCCGGATCTCCAGTCCTTTCGCCGCGGCCTTAAAACATTCCTTTTCCATCAGGCTGACCTGGACTGACGATAGGGATTTTTAAAATGTTTTTAAATTTTAACTTATTAATTTTAATTATTTTATTGGGGCTGTTAGTTTAATTCTTTTTAACTTTTACATTGCTGTATTTTTATTGTTGTTAGCCGCCCTGAGTCCTTCGGGAGATAGGGCGGCATATAAGTCCCAAAAATAAATAAATAAATAAATAAATAAATAAATAAATAAATAAATAAATAAATAAATAAATAAATAAATAAATAAATAAATAATACCGGAATATGCAAGCATGAAATATAATCTGACCTTTTGCTTTAAAGCCTGAATGAAAGAGCTCCAGGCTACTTGCAGGACTACCTCTAAAACAAACCCAATGCTATATAGTTCAGGGCTACCTTTATTGGAACAGCTCTAATGGAAGAATCTTCAAGTTTGAATGTGCTTCCCACACCCTCATTTTACCTTATTGTGAAGCAGGTAGGGGCTTGCCTAAAACATTTTCTCAAGTTATTTTCTTAGTTTGTACACAAACCCTCCTTATCTGACCATTACCTTGATAGTGGCTCTTTCACCTGTCCATCAAGGTTATTCCCTGTGTGTAATCCAGGTCTCTTCCCTTAAAGGTTGCTATATGGCAGGACCTAGATAGTGCACTAACATGGCAATGGCCTGCCCAGTGGAATATTTTTCTACCTGAGATCTGACAGTTACTGATACTACTGGCCTTCTGGAAAGCTTTTAGAAGCTGACTTTTCCAACAAACGTGAAACTGAAGCCCTGTAAAGCTATTTGCTGATCTCTATGTGTTAGATATTTGAGGTGGCAAGAATCACAGGTTCTGGTCCCTGGAATGTTCACACTGAAAAAAACAATTCTACCTGAAACCCTGGCAAGGATGTTTCTGTTAGTCGCCATAGTAGTACACTAAATGGATGAGTAGAAGGTGGCTTTCCAGCAGAAGAGTCATTGAATAGATAGATTCCTATGTTTCTGGGATCACACTGTTTTGACTATCTGCAATGATCTAGAAAAGTTCAATTAATTAACAAAAGAAAACAAAAATAGTTTTTTTCTCAGGGTTCAACTATCTCTCCAATTCTGTTTAACATATATTCGAAACCATTGGGTGAGGCAATCTGCTGGCATTGGGTTAAGCACCATCTGTATGCTGATGATACTCAGCTGTACATCTCTGCCCTGAGCAACTCAGGTGATTCTGTCAAGGTGCTTTCTGAGTGTGGGTCTGAGTGTGGAAGAAATGCTTTTGTCTCAACCTTGAGAAGACTAAGTGGCTCTGGATTTTACAGTCTTCTGTATTGGTGATTTGACATCTTTAACTATGGCTGGGATGACAGAGCACAACCTAGGAGATCTTTTGGACTCTTTGCATTCTGCTCAAAGAGTGGGTCAAAAACATGAGGAGGAAGACATCGATCGGGGACACTCTTCATTGTCATTCATGCCTTAATCACTTCCCAATTGGACTAGTGCAATGCATTTAGAGCTGCAGCTGGTTTAGAATGCAGTGACATGTGCAGACATACCTTGATATGTCCATGTTACACCCTGCTGTATTAATTACACTGGCTCCCAGTAAGCTTCTGGGTGCATTTGAAAGTGCTAGCTGTCTCCCTTCAAACCCTTCATGGACCATCTATCCATGACAGATATCCCATCCAGTGGTGGGATTCAGCTGGTTTGCACCAATTTGGCAGAACCGGTAGCTATTTTTTGTTGCCCAGGCCCAGAATGGACTTACGGAAGCGGCATCCACACAGAGAACTGGTTGTTCATATATTTGAATCCCACCACTGTGCCTATCCTACTAGATCTGACAAGATGAGCATGATCCAGGTCTCCTCAGTGAAGCAGGGCTGCCTGGTGGATCCTTGGAAGTGTGTCTTCTCAGTCATGGTACCTGACTTATGGAACAACCTCTCTCCAGAAATACAGATGGACTCAACCCAATTGACCTTCAGGAAAGTGATAAAGATATAGCTTTAAAAAAACAACAATAATTGCTTTTTAAACAAAGGAATACCTTTGCAATCATAGGGAAAATTGTAATCTATGAACTTGACAACATTTTAATCTGGATGTGTTTTAAAAACCTAAAGGTATTGTGCCATTTACTATTCAGAATTCAGTAACATTGATGAGTGATCTGTAACCTAAACAAACTTGGAATCTGTTTTGGGAAGACAAAGGAGTGGGACTCAGATGATTCTACTATCAATGGAAGCTAAGATACACTTGCTACTGAAGATTTTCCATTTTAGACCTTTGCTTGGCTTAAAATTAATTGTTCAGTCTTTTGCAGAACAATTACATATACAACGTGGTTATCCTCTCAACTGCATGTTGTCATAAATTTCCAGTTCCCTAAGCTAAACAAATACAGCTGAGATGTGTTACCCCAGAGCTTTTCAGACATCAAAGAGGAAAATATCTGTGCATTGAATCCTCCTCCTCCTCCTCCTCCTCCTCCTCCTCCTCCTCCTCCTCCTCCATCATCCTTTTGTATTTAATAGACTTCTGATTTCCAGCATGTGCTCAAATTTGCTGCCAATTCCAACCACCTAACCTTCTGAGATAACTATGTCCCACATTGTATTGTACAGAATCTGCACCAAGAATATTAAATTGGGGCCTGCTCTATTTTTAAGTTTGTCTTTTCAACCGAATTTAAAAAGGAAGGAGAGGGTCTGATCAGCTGTTATTTTCCTCAAAATGTTACCACTTGTCATATCCAAAGAAAGATACGCTTTTTAAAATATGCAAATACTTTAATGTAGTTTGTCCCTAAAGTTTTGGACTCCAGTCATTTTTAATTGTTCCAATTATAACTTGTCAACACATTTCAATGGGTTTGTCAAGACTGACTTATTTCTATGGCTTATGTTATCAAAACCTAATAAAGATATAATGAGATGAAGTTACAGTATCTGACCTGAATGTTCAGTTGTATGATCCTAAATGAGAACTGCAGTTTTCTAGCAATAAGACCTCTGAACAAAATAAATCTGCATTCCAGCTAACTTTCAAATGTATAAATCACAGAAAGGGGAGATCTTAGTCAAAACAAATACTATTCATGATCTGGGAGATACTATTTTAAACAGTCTCCAGGGCTGAGTATTGCTGAAGCTATTGCAGGTTTAAAATAGTCTCTCTGCTTATTTGTGAAGTTGTTTCTTTCTTTTTGATTGATGTTTCTTTTAGGATATTTGTGTGGAGGGAACCATTCTTAGGCAAGGAATTGTAGATTTTGCAGTTAATAGACTTGACATGCTGGGAAATTTTCTTTTTATACTTCAGACTACTCAGAAAAATATATAGATGTCAGTGAAGACTTACTGGTGGAACCATCCTTAGAGTTTCTTTTAGCTTAAACCCTATTTTAGATTTTGTTGTTTACAGTTTTGTTGCTTCAAATCAAATGGGATTTTAGTGAAAAAGTCCCTTTCCCATGCTACTTAGGATCCCATGGTCATTTCTCATGCTCAGATAGGAGCACAAAAGAGGCCCTTTAAAGTGTTGAGTGTAAGAAGAACTTCTGAAAGAGTTCTACTTGGAGTCCCAAAAGTGCTTTTTTCAAAAGGCAACTGGATTTTCTTTGTTTTTTCTTGAAGATGTTTCGCTTCTCATCCAATAAGCTTCTTCAATGAGAAGAGAAATGTATTCAAGGAAAAACAAAAATAAACAAGTTGCCTTTGGGGGAAAAAAGCACCTTTGGGACAACCATGACCTGGATGACTGAGAATATCCATAGATGTTCTGCTTGGAGGTTATCTGTATACTTTTGGAGAAAAGCTCAATGACAGATTTGTCATACTCAAATAATGACCTGCATCACTTAGTGTTCTGTGCACAGTCAGTAACCAACCAGATGACACTGGAAAATTCATAGGCAAACTAGAGGCTGATATCTGTCCTCAACTCTGATGCAGAGGAAACCATTTCATTGCCCAGATTTCATTTCCATGTCTTCAAATAGATAAATGTCTTCTTATTCAGTGGATGGTGAAAAGTTTATCTCTTCAGCAAGGAAGCATTTTATAAGGAATAGATATATGAAGTTAAATGTAATCTTTCCACCTGGGTTGTCCAGATCAATTGCACCAAAGTCACTACAGGAAGTAAGTAGGACACGTAGAATGACATCTTACCTGCTCAGTTACCACAGGGTATAAACTAGCAATTATATGTTTCTGGAATTCCCATTTAACATGTCAGAAATATATTTAATCAGAATTTATACTGCAATATTATTAAAAACTCATTTTGATATGTGTGATTATTCTATTTTATGTCTAGGTGAGATACACAGCATACAAGTCAAATAAATAAATAAATATTTCCAATAAGTCACTTTGCATATCTGTATGTTTTTTTTCAGATTTTTGCATTAATTTTAAACAAGAATTACACAAATATTTTCATTAAAATATAATTAAACTCATATTTTTCTGATTTTTATTTATGCAACATTTATATTTTTATAATGCTTATAAATATATTGGCTCTTTAAAGTGTATTGAATACATTTTTTAGGTTGATATATTTGGGAAGTATAGAATATAGTGAACCCAAAATTTCTTTCGCTAAGTGAGACAATTGAGTTTTGCCCTATTTTATAACATTTCTTGCCACAGTTGTTAAGTGAAGCAATGAAGTTAGTCACATGGTTGTTAAGTGAATCAGGCTTCCCCATAATGACTTTGCTGTTCAGAAGGTCACAGAAGATGATCACATGACCTGGGACACTGCTACCATCATAAATATGAGTCAATTGTTGTAAGTCAAGGACTAGCTGTATATGATATCACTATTTATTTGATTTATATAGTTATCCATGTCATGCAAGTAAAATTGTAAAATAGTAAGTAAGCTCCTGTTCATGCATCCAGAAATCTCTTAGCAAGACTTTCTTTGTGGTAGTGCCTAGACTCGGGAATACATTTTTCCCTCATAGTTGTGCATTATTTATGTATTTGCGTCTTTTAGATGCTTGTTGAAGACTTCTCTTTATTTAGGCTTCCTTTCTATAGGAATGTTGGATGACTGGCTTTTGTTTTCCTTTTCTCCATTGTTTTTATTTTATGTGCTTTTATAGAACATAGACTCATAGCCCTGAAAGGGACCTCAGAGGTCTTCTAGTCCAAACCCTGCTCAAGGTGGGAGACTTCATACCATCCTGGTCAAATGGTTGTCCAGTCTATTTTTGAAAACTCCAGTGATGGAGCACCCACAACTCTGGAAGACACGTTGTTCCCATTGATTAATTTTTCCTCACTGTCAGAAAATTTCTCCTTACTTCTAGGGTAGATCTCTCTTTAACAAGCTTCCACCCATATTTCTTGTGGTGCTTTGGAAAATAAGTCAATTCCCTCTTCTTGGCAGGAGCCCCTCAAGTACTGGAAGACAGTTATCATGTCCCAAACTAATCCATCTCTTTGATAGGCTAGTCATACCTAGTTTCCTTAACTGTTCATCCAATGATTTAGCATCCAGACCTCTTATTATCTTTGTTGCTCTTCTCTGCTCACTGCTCTCATCATCTTTTTTGTATCGTGGGTTTTTTTAACCGTGATGAGGTGTATATTATATTTTCTAAAATGCTTTGCATGTTTTTAAAAAGTGATAGCATTAATACTAATAATGTCTAAGCAAATGACTAATATATTCCAACATTATATAATATACTCAAATAGCTGCTAATCAGAGTTATGGGTAGCAACATAGGAAGCTGCTATACTTACAATGCTTTCTGGTTCAGAATAATGATTGGCTTCTTTCTTTCTTTCTTTCTTTCTTTCTTTCTTTCTTTCTTTCTTTCTTTCCTTTCCTTTCCTTTCCTTTCCTTTCCTTTCCCTTCCTTTCTTTCCTTTCTTTTCTTTCTTTTCTTTCTTTTTTTTTTACTCCACAATCTGTCTAGCTCTGCTTGAAGCTGATAGGGAAAGAACCTAAGATTTTATGTTGGAAAGACTGTATTCTGTTAATTAAACTGTGGCCATCATATAAGAAGCTCCAATATAAAATTCTCAAGCATTCCTGGAAGTGATTCATAGCTCAGCACTATAAACAATGCATATATTATGACAATTATGTAGCAACTGCCAAAAATGACTGATCACTGCCTTGTTTACTGTTATCTACGCTGTGTATCAGGGAATGCATTGAAAGAACAAGGGAAATGTTTTGATGCATAGCCAACATCTTTAATAGTCCTTCACCAAATTACTGTGCAGATTGTTGAACTGGCACACCCACATTGCCTAGACAGGCAGTGCATGAAGAGTGATAGTTTCTTTCACTTCCATTTTTTCTGGAAGAAATCAAGTCATATGTGCAATGTATATGGTCCTTTAGCTGACATATGGTTAGCTAGTCAAAAATCAATCTTTGTTTGAAATGCCTTTCTTCCACTTTTCATAGCTTCATCATATGTTTATGTTGAAATACTTATGTGTCTTCCTTCTTTCTGCATTTTTTGGGGGATGTTGGGGGAAGTACACAAATCATCTTTTACAAGCCCAATATTTTCCATAGAACAAATACATTACATGTTTACATTAATAAATACATTTCAAAGGCAGATTCCTCATAAACAGGAACAATTTGTTTCCCAACATATGTTTAAATAATTTGGGACAAAAGGACACAACATTGGACCCGGATGATTCTGGTAGTACAATATACTTCACAGATTGTGCCAGAACAATTTCATATGTTCAGCTATTAAAGCATGACTCATGTTTTCAACTTATTGTACACTTCAGTATTTTTTTCCAGTGAATGAACTCATGATGCAAAATAACATTCAAACAAGATGATGCCCATCTGTGAATCATTCTGTAAATTTTTATTTGATTTCTAACAATAATCAGAATAATGATTTTTAGGACATAAAAATCAGAATTCTCTAAATAGGAAAATTATGAATGGGGGGAAAGACTGTGAATTCAGAAAAAATGGAATTAAAATACTGTAGTTTGGAGGCTTAACTGTTGAGACTGGTAGTATAAAATACCTTTCTATGTGCTAGAACATATGCTAACATATCAATAAGATGCCTGCTATTTAGTCATACTAGATGTGACATTGCTTCAAACAGGGGAGGGGCGGGATTCAGTCATGCAGTCCTTCCCTTGGTATCTAAATTAATCCAAATTTTATTATATTGTTGTTTGATTTTAGAGCTTGGGACTAAATTTTGCTGAAATCAGCATTTGCTGTCAAGTAAACATAATTAGGATTTAGTTATAGCTGACTTATTGGAGCAAGGACTTTTATATTCAGTGATTTCTGCATGTAGATAAGATTCTATTTCCAATCCTTGCATAAAAGTGAATTGAAAAAATTGATGGAGGATGAAGTAACCAAGACAACAAGCACCATTTCCATGCTTGATATTTTGCTCTCTTGTGTTTAAATGTTGCTAATGAGGTAGAGAGAATGGTGAAGCATTTCATACCTGATTGCATCTCTAGTTAAGGTAAGCTTTATCTTTGTGTTGCAATACAAATTCAAGTACAGCAGTAACTCAGAGGCACTTTGTTGCAGATATTAACACAGTCATTGCTGAATGGAAGGTCTTGATCAGGGATTCTTGATCTAATAATTTGGGATTATTAATAGAAACTGTCATAAGATGGCAGAGTCAATGCGCCTGCATTCAGTCCACAGTACAATGTAAGTTCCTGACTCTTGAATAGCTTGTATCACCCAATGAAACAGCTTTAATTTTAAGCCAGAGTTGCTACCCCAGGGTTGCACTGCTTGTGCTTCCAAGGTTGAGTGTGGCTTCTAGAGACCTTTAAAATATATTACCAGACCGTAATTGTTAATGTTGGAATGAATTGTTAAATGCTGGAAGGTTATCAATTATATTTAATTTTTATTATTTTATTTCTCTTGTCCCTTCACTTTTTTTGGGAGGGGTGGCAGGGGATGTAGTTCTCTACATATCACCCAAAGACCAAGTATAACACTTAATGAGTTGGGTAGCCGTAGATACTTACTAAGGAATCTTGGTGCAAAAGAACTGATTCCTGCCTCAGCTTCCATGTTGCAGTACCTCAAGAGGGCCTCATTTCCACTAGTTTCCACTAGTTTTTATCTCAGGTGAAATCAAGTCTTCCGAATAAATGCCTTTCATTTATAATAAAGGATAATATTCCATGGCCTGAAATTATTAGGATCAGCATTTTCACATTGACATGTTACAGGACCCTGCACTTTTCAACTTTTTTATAAACGAAAATTGTTCATTATTAGACCCCGTGTAAAACACCTTTTAGTTTGTGTGCTTTCAAGTCAGTGTTCACTCCTGGCAACTCTGCAGATGAGACTTTGCAGTTTTCTTGCAAGGTTTTTCAGAAGTGTTTTGCCGTTGTCTACTTCCTAGAGCAGAAAGAGAGTAACTGGCTCAATGTGACCCAGCTGGCTTTGTGCTAAAGGCAGGACTGGAACTCCCAGTTTCCTGATTTCTAGCCTGCTGCCCTATTTTACTATTATACCAAACTGCATCTTCAATAAACATCTCAGAGAACAGTATTCAACTTGTAAAAAAATGAGTTACTTACCTACTTGATTGATTGACTGGATGTTGAGGCTGCCCATCTCCAAATCAACTCTGAGTGGCTTATAACATTTGAAAAGAATATAAATTAAAAAAAAACCATGATCACCCAAAAAATATCATAAATAAGAGATGTACTGTTGCCTGTCATCTGACAAATTGAAAGTGTATGATGCAGCTATAAAACAATCATAAACTGCATCAACAGAAACATAGAGTGAAGACCAGCAGAACTCACCATTATTTACTCTCCATTGGTCAAACCACTCCAGGAGCCAATTTTGTGTATCAATCTTAGGAAAGACATTGAAAAACTGAAATGTGTGCAAGGGAGAAAACAGTGATGGGGGTGGGTGGGGGACATGGGACAAAAACACTAATGAAGAATGTCTGGAGGAGCTAGGTATGTTTAGGAGAAGTTACAAAAAGGCATACTAGCTGTCTTCAAGTACCTGATGCTGTTATGCAGAAAATAAGACAGACCTAGAGTTAAAACAAGAAACAACAGATTAAAATTATGAAAAAAATATTTTAATTGGATATTAGGTAGAATTTCCTTAAGGTAAATGCTGCTTACAATGGAACAGATTGGTTACAGAAGGTAATGAACACTCCATTGTTGACGTATTTAAACGGAAGCTGAATGGCTATCTGTCAAGGATGCTTTAGTATTAGATTTCTGGACAGGCAGGGGGTTGAGACTGGATGATCCCAACCCTACATCCCATAAATTTTTGAAATGTGAGGACTTGTAACCACCATTCTCTGTAATCAGGCTTAGCAGAGAAGGAAAACAAATCCACTTTGATTTCCTTTCCCATTGGTTTTTCCAGTATGGAGAATACTTTTCTCATCATTACAAAATGTTTCATATGAATGTCATTTCCATCAATACAAGTTAACACTCAAAGTATGTGAAGAATCCTCTTGAAGATTGGCCTTGAGCAAATTACTTGAAAAAATAATATTCAAGTGCTTTTCAGTAGGACTGCTTGACTTGAATTGCATATCTTTAGACAAACATTTTAGGTCCTGAAGATTGCATGATTTTTTTTCATAGTTATTCTAGCTTAAATAGATAGGTGGGCAATTGGCCTGGATGGTAGAAGAATGAGTAGGAATATCAGTTGTAACAATAGCATTATTTGATAAGAATGCCTTGTACTAGTAATATAAAACAATGCCTTTACTGTATATTGGACTCCAGAAGATGGTAGAGGACAGGAAGGCCTGGAGGAACGTTGTCCATAGGGTTGCGATGGGTCGGACACGACTTCACAGCTAACAACAATTACTGTATATATTTATGTATGTATGTATGTGTGTGTGTGTTTGTGTGTCCATTAGTAGATACAATTAATTTTATTAATATAGCAACAACCTAAGCTACAGCCATACCTTAAAATTTTCACTTAGAGGAGAATGAAAGTCTAATTTAACACTGCTTGCCATCCCTTTAAATAACAGCCATGGGATACAGAGCACAGCTGGTGTCCATAAGTGTTAATTTAAAGTGTCCCATGACAATCTAATGTATCTGCTCCTCTTTGAATATATGTCACAATCAGAGGTGTTTTTGCAGTAGGTTTGTGCATAGATCATCAGTGCAGTATATTGATCCATAAATATTTCCAAACACCCCAGTAGTTCATTAGGGATGGAGAAAGGTTTTGTGAAGCTTTCTTTGTGGCTTTTTCTTAACTTAATGTTTTGGATAGTAGTCGAAATGAAGAAAATAGCTTACAGATTTAGCTGCATATATAGTTTGAAAGTAACAACTGAAAAATGATGTTCATAATCTGAATTGCAATGAAACCAATTATCTGTGCAGTGGCATTTCGCTAGGGAATTCTCCTAAAGGTTTAGTATTTCTTAAAAGAAATTAAAAACAGCTGTAACAATACTATAAAACAAAAATAGCAGCTGCAAAAGAGATTAACATTCCTAAATTTCATTTGAACTTGATATGCTGTTTTTCCAAAAGCAACCTATATACACCCATGTGCACATACACGCACACACACATATAGTTCCACATTCATATAGATTGATTTGTAACATTTATTCTTTATTAAACTATAGTTTCCTTGTCTTTTCTGACTCCTGCCTGCACTGTTTTGAATATATTTTAAAAAATACTATTCATGTTTTAATATTGCACATAAATTTTATGACATTTCCTTCTGCTGGGTTCAGAGGTGGGGTAAGAATTTTTCCTTTAGTTATTGTAAAGAATAAACTATGAATATCAAGCATTCAGTAATTATTTAAGTGAAACAGAATAAACAACTTATAAGAGCTCCTGAACTCTTTTACTTGTAAGTGGATTTCCCAATGATCCCCAATCACTAAGACTTTTTTTTAGAATTTTATATCTTTTCCAATTTGGCAACAATCATTGATGAACTAATCTTCCCAAAATCTTTTTTATACTTATATTAAAATGGAATGTAATTTACAAAACAGAACTGGAGAGAGTCACACTATAAAGCCCTTTGTTTTGCTGTGCTGACCAAAATATATGGCATAAACTTTACAATTGGATTATAATTTCCTAATTGATTTTGCCTGTTAAGTAAAGTATTTTCTGTTAAGCAAAGTAATAAAATGGGCAGAAGTAAGGCCAATTTAAGTAGTTTCTCTTCAATTAGTTGCTTTCAAAGTGTTTAAGCAAATGCTTAATTCCCGCTATTGGAATCAATGAAATTGAAATGATTTTTTTTTACTTTGGCTGAATTATACTGCACCATTTATCTTATGCTATAGAATTTACACCAACTTAAAATTAGTATGTTTATTTCTGCTATTGCATTAGTCTTTTCAATTATGCAGAGGGTAAAATTTGCATCTGTATCTGTATCCATTTATACACACACTGCAAGAAAATAACATAATCCTATACATCAGAAAATTTTTTAAAAAATATATTTATAAATACATATACTCATATAACGTTTTATTGAAATGTGAAAGGTAAAGATTATTCTGTTTATATGCTCATTTTAGCTATTGATCAAAAGACAGGCTTACAATTCTTATGCATACGAAATTTTATTATGTGTAATGCATATATTCCAAATTTTAGTATATTCTTAAAAACCCAATCGTATACAATTTTACACAAAAGTAAGCTTTTGTGCCATCTAATCTTCCTTTAATTGATCTAAAATATTGCTTTTCCTACATACAAAATCTATATTTAACAATAGACATGATAGTTGTTATGACTATTCCAATTATCCAGATGGCTTTTGATAAAATCATTTAATATCTAGTCAAATACAATGCAAGCCTATTTGTGAATAGGAACTAAGCCAGTGATGAATTGTTTTAGAAAAGAACCTATGGTATGCTCTGAAATTCCAGATGTGCCCATATGTCCAAAAATATTGCCTGCCCATTTCCCAGTTAGTTTTCACTGATCTTTAATAGTTTATTTAGTCTTAATAAAATAATTCAAACTATTTTAAGTGGGAGGGGATATTTCAGCAGAAAATGGACATCATTTCATCCAAGTATTACCTATTCATCTTGTTATACCTTCTATTCTGGAACCCCTTAAAAGTATATATCTATTTCAGATTGTGTAGCATATTTTTCCCCCAAACACTAGATCTATTATATCTGGATTGTAAAATATGGATTATTATATCAAGAAATAAATTTTTGTTTAGAATTCTTTCAGAAACCTCAATCTCAAAGAAATTATCATGGGTAAAGTATAGTATTCTGGATTTATTTAGCCACAAGGTAACATCTTATTTTCACTGTATATTTTTTTTGCAGTGGTCTGGAGCTTCTCTGACTTTTCGCTGTTTAATTAAATTCCAAGGAAAGGTTTCATGAGGAAACATCTACTGGCCTTTTCAGATTCCATATTGTGAGCAGCCATTGAGGATTCAGAGTATAGGAAAGATATGTCATAGAAAACAACATTAGTGTCAGCACAAAGAATCAGACCATTTGTAAGGTTGTAGCATAGATTTACTCAAGCCTATATACAAGAATCTGGTTAATTAAAGTTCAACATTAAATTGGCACCAGATAAGAGTCAATTAAATTCAAGGGGAATTGGACTTGAAGTGCCTGTGGTAATGCAAGGATACTAAATTAATGATTCATTTTACTACACTCCCCATCTCTGCCTGCTCTTCTCCACAATTAATATCCTTCTAAACTCCAACAAACTAAATTCATAAACATATGGATTAAAAAATGGAAAAAAAGGTAAGAAGACAAAAATCTTAAAGAAAAAAGATTATGTGTAGCTCAGGGTTGAACTATGGACTCCTTGGTATTCTCTAAGCTTGATTGTTTACTTTCAAATGTTTCGCTACCCAACTAGGTAATAACAGCAGTGCTACTGAATGTGAGGTTTTCTCCCTGTTTATATACTATAGCTTGCCTTGTCAGTATCGGTGGGGTATGATTTTCTCCTTGATAGTTTCTTGATTAGGGCATTACTTTTTACTGTCTGATGTTAAACCTGTATTTACCTACATGTTGGTTGCTGAAGACGATGTATTCTGGTCTTTTTGTTTCTTTATATTTTATTTTTGGAATGGGATGTAAATGTAGTTTATCTTTTATGTGTCTATCTATAGTTGATTTGTCTGACTGCCAGGCTTCCAGGAATTCCCTGGTAGTTTATATAAGAAGTCTATTTTCCAGAAAAAGAAAGTGTTCAAAAAAGCAGATTTTGGCACTGCATGAATTATATTGTTTTATTGGTACCTATGGGTTGAATAGAGACAAAAAATCCCTCTATGCTTATATATAAAGTTTCACTGCTCATAGAATAATTTGGGCTTGTGAAAATTATATCACCCAAATTGTACATACTTGGGTGGTGACACTGAATTCATGAGTGATCACAGCATAATATCACAATCTGACAATTGAAATGGATTGCAATCATAGCTTCATGATTAAACAGTCCTGTATAAACAACAAGTATTGTTATTAAAAAAAATCGTTCAATCTTCAGCTAGATAGGCATACATCTTTTTATTAATATTACGTTATATTTTTAATGTGGCTACCTTCTCATATAGCCTGAGCACCTGCCTTTCTTGGCATGGTGTATAGAGTGTGCTATCTGTTGTGTATGAGTTTTTATTATAGAGTTGTCAAGTTTAGTTTGAAACATAAACATATTTTTACTTATACATTAGAACTTATAGTGTTCAATGGCAGTGTATATAGTATATTATAATTTGTTTTTGATCAGCAGAAAGCAATTATTCATAAAACTCAAAACAGAAAGCAAAGTTGTGTGAAAAAGGAAAAGAGTTATAGCCTTCTTACAGGGAAGGTAATTTTAATATAGACGAGATTGGTCCAGGCTCTGCAGTTTAGATTGATAGATTATCTTGCAGAACTATCATTTCAATAATCTCAATGACAGTATAGAAGTGGATACTTGATACTACATTATAAATTAAGCTTACTGCAAATGTCATTGCAGAGAATATGGAAAAACATCCCATAGTTATGTTTGCAAAAGTTAGGAGCTATATAAAATATTCTTTGGTACAAAGACTAAGGTAATCCTTTGTTTGACATACAGTGCCTAGATATTTCCAATTATCTAAAAGCTGCCTGACTCTCTTATTCTTCATTAATATGGGACAATGGCATACGGATTTGGGAAGGGTTTGAATTGTATGTTCACATGCATTTCAAGGGGTCCCAAAGAAATGTGAAATGGTGACTTAAAAGAAAAGCAGCCATTTCTTACTGTTCTGTTTCTTTATTATAATTCTCCATCAGGAATTAGCTGGTATTTAATTTTTGTCACACAGAAGGGTTTTAATGGGCTAACAGTTTGGTAGTAGAACAAGAAAGGAAGCATATAAAAAGCCATTGTTCAGAGGTAGGTTTCTAAGTGAGAGAACAAAATGAATGATGGTTATGTGCTTTGAGCAAAGCTCTCCCTCTTGCTCTCGCTCTGTGTGTGTGTGTGTGTGTGTGTGTGTCTGTGTGTGTGTGTGTGTGTGTGTGAGAGAGAGAGAGAGAGAGAGAGAGAGAGGAAGAGAGAGAGAGAGAGAGAGAGAGGAAGAGAGAGAGAGAAAGCAAGAAAGCAAAATGAAAGAAAGAAAGAAAGAGAGAGAGAAAGAAAGAAAGAAAGAAAGAAAGAAAGAAAGAAAGAAAGAAAGAAAGAAAGAAAGAAAGAAAGAGTTTATTTTTTCTTTCCTTTTCAACTTGCTTTAAAACATTAATAAAGAGTTTCAGGAAACCGGCTTCTTGCAAGGATATTGCTAGACAACTACCTACTTATTCACAAATCCTATGGTATTGTTTGTTTGATGATCTCTGAACAAGGCCTACATTCTCTTTGAAGGTGAAGCTGATGAGGTATGGCCCAAGATACATATCTCCATCTAAGGGCCAAAATACACATTAGCTTAATGAATACCACACAGCTTCACCTTCTGATTTTCTTTAAGTAATTGGAGCTATGTTTACATCATTTGGACAAGGAAGATTTATCTCTTTCCACCCAGAATCCTTTTGAATTCTGCAGAATCCAACCATCTAAGAACATCAGTACAAACATTCTGCTATATGTAAAAAAAGATAATTTCTTACATAATTAAAATCAGATGATAAAACTGCACACTGTGCAGTACAGCACTAGTCATTTAGCATCAGAAAAATGACTGAAACAGGTGGGAAGAAGTAAGAACCTATAGGCTTCCAATACTTTCCAGCAGAAAAGATGTCAGAAAGAATTTGTATTGAACAACCCTACTCCATTCTCCATGTAACCTTCTAAATTTCACATTAGCCTGATGACTTATCAATTTATAGATGCAAGAACCACAATCTCAGAAAAATCTTTCCCCTTTTTGAGATGGATTTTGGAATATGACTACTCCTTCCTTTGTTCAAAAATAAATGGTAGCTCAATCAGGATTGTGATATTCGGAACATCTCAATGCAAGTTGCACAGATATGCTGTGGCCTCTGTGCAAGTTGCACATTGTGTAAGTTGCACAGTGAACAAGAAAGATTAAGTTATTGCATTCTTCCAGCTAGGATCCATTCCAGATCTGCCACCACCCACTTACAAGTATACAAAAACAAACAACTACCAGGACTTTGGATATGGAATATGTGGGAACTCTCATGAGTACCTGCCAGCATTTCCTTATAGCAACTGTGGCTTCTATTATTCTTCATAGCTGTGATACAACTATCTTTGCAAAAGACACATTCAGATCTTGGAGTTACTGACAGGTGCTATGGTCGGGCACATGTGCGTTCATAAACACCTCTTCCCCTTTGAATTCAAACTGCTGTCCAGTGCTAGTCACCATGTCAGAAGAGTAAAAAACTCTATCAGAGGGGATGGATCGTGGTTCATTTTTGATGCATGATAAACAAAGAAAACCCGAAGCATATCTTCTGCTATTAACCTTTTTAATTACAAAGAAACTTATAAAAACACAGAAAAGACTCCTGCCTACATGTTTATCTCACCAGAGAGCACAAAGAAGAGGAAAGAGAAAGTAACTTTTTCTTTTGACATGTGCACACAGTAGTAAACTGGTTGAACATGTGACACTCACCATGGTTGCAATGATAAGATAACAAGACAGCTTGCAAAAGTACAAACTACCTTGCTTTACTGAGAAAACAGAAAAAAACGCAGTGACACACCACATGGTACTACATTAATTCAGGTTGCTTGTACCGTGAATACAGAGCCTCTAATCAGGCCATGGTTCTCTCATAAACAGAGAGTTATATTTGCTAGATAGATCACAGTTAGGTGCTCTGTGGATAACTGTGTGCTCACATTTTATTGGAAAATCTCCAGGAGCATGTCCAGAAAGATCTTGTGGGGCTTTCATGATTGGGAGTTCTAGACTAGAGATCACAACGAGCAAAAGGCTGTTATATCCCCACAGTACTATAATATTCCCAATAATGTCATGTATGTTATTTATTCAGTCTGTATAAGGATCTGTTTTCCAAAACTGAAGAACACATATACAGTATTTCTTTGCCCAAAATGATCCCAAACAACTCTTTGGGTTTTGTGGGCTAAAAGCAGTGAGTGGATCAATGCCATTAAAAATAAAAATCTAGCAATGCACCTTAAACTGTCCAGTATTAATCCAACAGTTTAACTATTTTACCAGTTAGTTGCCTGGAAAAACTGGACAGTTAAAGAATCTACTATATGAATTTTTAAAAATTTATGTGCCATCTTGGGAATGTTGTGCTAATTAGGAAAACATTGACCAGCCATCTCTAGATTAGCATTTTTCATTATAGTCTTTGAGCATTCTCATCGAGAAGCAGACTGACTTGAAATTCTCCCCCACCATCTGCGATTGGATTTAAGACTTTCTCAGGGACCGGTTAAAAACAGTGAGGGTTGGGTCTGCTTTGTCCACCCCCCTGAAGCTTTGCACCGGCTCGCCACAGGGCTGTGTGCTTAGCCCCTACCTGTACTCTTTATACACATATGACTGTATATCATCTGACCCATCCACTGTGATAATTAAGTTCACAGATGATACAACTGTGGTGGGTCTCATTACAGGTGGAGATGAGACAGCATACAGGGCGGAGGTACAAAAACTATCCATATGGTGTAGTAACAACAACTTGCACCTGAACATTGGCAAGACGAAAGACATGGTGCTAGACTTCCGGAGAAAAAAAGAGGAACCTGCCCCACTTTACATCGGGGAGGACTGTGTGGAGAGAGTTTCCTCCTTTAAATTTCTGGGAGTCTACCTCTGTGAAGATCTGACCTGGAAAGTTAATACAACCCAGGTGGCTAGAAAGGCCCAACAGAGGCTTCACTTTCTCAGGGTCTTGTGGAAGAACAGGGTAGAACAACGGCTAATGACCCTCTTTTACCGGTCTACTATAGAGAGCGTCCTCTCTTATAGTATTGTGGTTTGGTATGCTGGTCTGACAGCCGCGGATAGGAAAGTATTACAGAGGGTGGTGAGTACAGCACAAGACATTGTGGGCTGTCCCCTGACACCACTGGATGACATCGCCAGGGCTCGTTGCCTTGGAAGAGTGAGGAAAATTCTCAGGGATGACTCACACCCTGGACGGTATCTCTTTACTCTCCTACCATCAGGTAGGAGATATAGGAGTATAGCCAGCTGCACCAACAGGCTGAAAAACAGCTTTTATCCATGGGCTGTTAGGCTTTTGAATGGGAAATAACTTTTGTGAACTTTTGTGAATTTTATGCAGAATTGACTTGGGGGGCTGGTGTGTGGTGTAGTTGGTTCACATGGTGTAGTAAGATGGAGGGTTTGTTGTCACTGTGTGTTGGGGCGTGGGAGCACAAAGGGAGACTCAGCTAATCTCAATGTACACATAGTTGTACTTTGACAATAAAAGGTTCATTCATTCATTTACAGACATCATAGTCATATTTCCAGAAGACTCCTAGTCCATCAACACCAATGTGTTTAGAATCAAGGAACATATACTCATCTCTTCCTGCTACCCATGCTCCTGATCTTCTTTTTTCCTATTTCCATTTGTCTGCATGGTTAACACCATTTTTTTTGTTCTGTTCTGTTCTCTTAGACTGAAGTTCTACTAAAGTTTCACTCTTGAACAATGCTGGGATCTTGGGAAGATTCCGTTCCAGTTTTTTCCAGCATATACTTGAGTTTGAAGTGTGTTTTCCACTGTGGGAACTGAACCAGTGTTTTAATATTCCTTTTTTTGTGTACTGACCCTTCCATTTTATTAACAATGGCTCCCAAAAAGAGAATAAGTAGGTATTATCCCATGTTTACTTTGCAGACTGCAGCACAGATTTCATTTCTTACTGCTGCATAAATTTATATATTTTCTCGCTGCTCCTGTATTGGTAGATTTGAGTCAGCCTTCTCCTAAATGTCTTGTTGCTGCATTAGCAGAAAGCCCTGCAGGATTTCTTTATCATTAGCCATGGTTGCTGTGTACTTCTTTTTTTTTGCATGTGGTGATGTGATGGACATACAATCGGTTGTTCTGCCTGTATTAGTTTTCTTTCTGTCAAAAATTGGAAGAGGCCATTCAGATCATTTAGTCTTACCACCAGTTCAGTGCAAAAATCCAAATTAAAGCATTTACAGCAAACACTTGTTCAGTGCCTGCTTGGACAAGGAAAGGAAGCTCACCAATTCCCTGGATAGTTGATTCCACTGTTCACTTATCTTACCTTTTGTAAGGTTTGATTAGCATACAACTGAAATCTATCATTAGTCTATATCCTGCACACTGAGATGATAAAGAACAACTCTTCAAGCATCTTCTTTTCTCAAGGCTAAAGATATCCAGTTCACTCCATCTTTACAGCAGAATTCAGTTTCCAGTTAACAGTCTGTTTCCCAAATAATAAACTATAGTGAGACTTCTAAAAATTCCATGATTGTATCATACCTTTTAAAAAACAAAATTAAAAAAATTCTGGTCCCTGCACGATTCTTCCTTAAGATGACTTTGTATGAATGGATGCTTATGAGTTCAGTTATGATACTTCCATCATTTCTTTGGAACAATGAACATATGATTTGTCATTCATATTCTGAAATGTATTCAGAATAGAGCATGCAAGAAGGTAAAAGCACCTGCCCCATTAACAATACTAGGTGCAAATATATTTTTTGTGATTTTATTTGATTTTTATAAGGTGTTAACTAACAAAGTTTGTTCTGTTTTTATTTTTATTTTGTTTTAAGCTAAATAATTTGTCCCTTGAATTCATACAGAGGCTATTTTCATAGCATTAATTATCACTGAAAGTATATGTCTATCTCTATCACCTCTTTCTCTATGCACCTTTGACTCATGTATGCAGGGAGATAGACAGATAAGAAAAAAAGATCCCAGATGATAATCTTGAAAATCTGCATAAATAAGGAAAAAGGAAATGATACAAACAGAATTTTCTATGGAAGCTGAAGAAGCTTTAAACCTGGAATGTCTGCTATCTTCAGAATAATTCATTTTAAGTGATTTGAGAATTGCAAGTGGGAGAAATAAATTATGGGAGAAATGTGAACCAAAGGAGAAAACAGGATGGAAAAAAGAACTAAGAAAGAATTCGATTTTCTGAATCTTAAAAGCTCATGGAGATTGTTTTTCAAAATTTGCACTCTAATGAACAAGTCACCTTCTGTTAATTATTTATTTCTATCTATCTATCTATCTATCTATCTATCTATCTATCTATCTATCTATCTATCTATCTATCTATCTATCTATCTATCAATCATCTAGCTACCTAGCTATCTTGACATTGATATTAATACAGAGATCAGAAGGTGTGTAACTTTGTTAGATTCCGTCTACTGTCAGGACCCACCTCAATCCACATCTTAGGAAATAAGAACTCTTGGATGCAAGTTTAGTCCAAAAGGAAAATGTTTACTAGGATGGAATTGATTGTGGCAATACAAGACGGAATCTAACAAAGTTACATTTCAATCCTATATAAAGCATTCCCATTTCAGCCCCTCCCCTCATCCATTTGGTCAGGCTCTCATCATTTGCTTAGGTGTCAGGTCCTTCCATGGGAAAGGGAACTCTCCTTGGTTTTATGGTTATTGCTTTTCTTTTTAGTTGTAAATGAAGATGCAATCCAGATCTGTCTCTCCCCCTCCCTCCCCCAGTTCAAATGTTCCCTGTTGTTTGAAGATCACCTAAAGTCTATCCTCTCCCCCCCCCCCTTCGGAGAGATAGCAGAATCCCCAGAATAAGCACATTGTTCTACCTATACATTTATGAAATGTGATATAAATGGATTCTGACAGTGTGTGTGTATGTGTGTGTGTGTTGTGTAAACATAGCTATTGATGTAGAAACTGATACATTAATACAGTATAATATGAAACCTGTGAAACTATGTACTGTAGGCAAAGATACATAGATTGATCAATCAATATATATTTTATATCATACAATGGCATTCCTTGATGCAGTTAAATAAATCTCTATTGAACACTACAAGGAAGTTAATGTAATTTAAAATGTAATACCCGAAAGACCAGAAGAGATTCCAATTACACAACTGTGTCATTTTAAATTTTTTGCTATAATTGCTTCATTCAATACTTTCATTTTCTTAATGCAAAATCATAGAATTATGATATTATAGGGTATGTACTAACATGTTGATTTTTTTTATTAAATCCCTTTGATTTTACTGTTTTTAAGATGCGCAGGGTCTCTAGCAGCAGTGTTTTGCATTTCATATACACTTGACATAAAGGTAAAGGTAAAGGTTCCCCTGCACATGCGTGCTAGTCATTTCCAACTCTAGGGGCCGGTGCTCATCTACGTTTCAAAGCCGAAGAGACAGCGCTTGTCTGAGGACGTCTCCGTGGTCATGTGGCCGGCATGACTAGACGCCAAAGGCGCACGAAACGCTGTTACCTTCCCACCGGAGTGGTCCCTATTTTTCTACTTGCATTTTTACGTGCTTTTGAACTGCTAGGTTGGCAGAAGCTGGGACGAGTAACAGGTGCTCACTCTGCTACGCGGCACTCGGGATTCGACCCGCCAAACTGCCGACCATCTGATCGACAAGCTCAGCGTCCTAACCCACTGACATAGCTTTAGACAATTGCATTCTATTGGTCCATAAGAATTAATCACACGTTTAAGTTCCCTACAGAATTTAGAATATCTCTGTATGTCTGGACTTTTAAAAAATTAACTAAATTTGGATATACAAATGCTTCTATTGTTGAAAGCCAACCTGGAATTTTCAGATATATTTTACATTTTATTTTTTCCCATGTTAATAATGCATTTCTTATATAGTAGTTTTGAAAGTACTTATGGATTTTATTTTTGCCATACCATAAGAAAGCGTGCCACCCCAGTTGTAAATCATGTCCCTCCAAATATAACAATGTTTTGTTTCTAAAAATTATCCATTCTTTTACCTATGTTAATACGATGCTTGATAATATAAGACCCATTCTGGCAAACCCAAACCTCCATTTCCCTTGGTTTCTTGTAACATTTTCATCTTGATTCTAGCTTTCTTTCCTTGCCAAATAAATTTCAAAATTAATGAATTTAAATCTTCAAAGAATGTTTTCTTAAGTTTTATAGGTATTGTTTGGAATAGAAATAAAATTTTTGGTAGTATATTCATTTTCACTGTAGCAATTCTTCCTAATATCAACAGTTGCAAGTTTTTCCATTTTCCAAGTCCAATCTTATTTGGTTCAATATTTTTTTAATAATTGTCTTCTTTTATCATTGAACATCTTGCTGTTAAGAATATTCCCAGGTATCTAAACTTTTTAACTATTTGTAGTTCTATTTTTTCTGACATTTTTTTGCTTATCTGAAAGATTTTTAACTATTACTTTAGTTTTTTCTCTTTTTATCTTCAGTCCTGCTATTTCCCCATACTGTTCTATCTTTTCCAGTAGTTTAGGAATCATTTCCAAAGGCTCTTCTAGGATAAATACCAAATCATCTGCAAATGCTTGCAATTTGTATGTTTCACCTTTTATTTCTAGTCCTTTAATTTCTGTACCTTGTCTAATATTTCTATTTAGAACTTCCAAAGTTAAAATAAATAACAATGGAGATAATAGACATCCTTGCCTTGTACCTTTATTTATTTATTTATTAGATTTATATACCGCCTCTCAAACCTCGTCCGGAGAGCAGGAGTTTCAAGCAACCGAGACGAAAGCTGAGTTTCCAAAGTGGTTTAATAAGCAAAAGCAAACGATCTTCAAACGGAACAAAGCCAGCGTTGGCTGCTACCCGCATCCAACGCCTTTAAATACACATTACATGTATACACCCACGCCCCACCCAACCGCACCCACTTCCGCCCATTCCCTACTTAATTCCCGTTTCTTCCAAACACCTCCCTTTGTCACCCGGCACCCTCTCCCTCCCAGGTGAGTCTCCCCGCGAACGCTCTCCCCATCGCCGCTAGTCACCACCCCCACCCCCGTCCCTGTACCCGGCACCTTCCCTCCTGTCACAGACCCACCGCTGCCCTGCTGCCCGGCCCCCCCTTGCATGACTGGCAAGCCCCCAGTCCTTTCCTCTCATAGACGGGCTCCGCTGCCGAAGGCCCCCCCGCCATCGCCGCAAGGGCCGAGTCTTCATTTGGTTTGGCCTCATGGTCCTGTGAGGCCACCGTAGCCGGCAGGGCGGGGCCGGGTCGCACGACGCGCGTGCGCACTCTCAAGGCTTCAACCGGCTCGGGCGTCGTGCAGCTGTCGGGCGGCCTCAACCGGCTCAGCCGCCGTCGCAGCTGATGGGTGGGCGAAGGAGGAGGCCGTCGTCGCAGCTGTTGGTCAGGCGAGGGGGAAGGCCGTCGTCGTTCCAGGCCGCCAGGCACTCTCCCGGGCCGTGCAGGAGGAAGAGGAACCGAAACAACCGGCGCTGGTGAGTGTCGCGCCCGTGGCGCCGCTGGGCGTCGAGCCCGCGGGGCGCGACATGCCGCCCCTCCTACCAGGGCCCCTCCTGCAGGGGAAGACACAAGAGGTAAGCAAACGTCCACCTTGTCCGCGGTGTTCCCCCGTCCTCCCCTCGGCTTCCCAGGGTGCAACCGGTGGAATGCTCGCACTAACCGAGGAGCATGAACATCTGCCTCCCCCACCCACGTCGCCTCTTCCACAGGATATCCCTTCCACCTGATGAGGTACTGGACGCCCCCCCGATGAGCTCTGGAGTCAAGGATCTCCTGGACTTCATAATGGTCGCCCTGGGTGGGCCCAGGCCCACCCTCCCCCACTGCTGTTGCGCCTGAGGTGGCAGGTTTCAGAAGGCTACTGTGGAATACTGGGTGAAGTTTGCCTAGGATCTTTGGTAGTCGTAGTCGTACTGTTACAGGGTTAATTACCTGTACCACCCTGAATGGTCCGATGTATTTGGGCCCTAGCTTTTTACAGGGAACCTGGCCACGCAGATACTTAGTAGACAAGTAGACCAGGTCCCCCACCTTTGGGACTGCGAACGCTTTTCGCTTCTTATCAGCCTGCTCCTTATTCGTTATCGCAGCCCGCTCCAACGCTTTTTTCACTGCACCCCAGACCCCCTCAATCTGCCTCATCCATTCCCGTGGCTGACAAGGATCCTCGTGCCCCGGGCTGCATTCGGGGATGGGGACAAAATCATTACCCATAACCACTTTGAAAGGGGAAAACCCCGTACTGCTATGTACAGCGTTGTTATACGCTACTTCCGCAAACGCTAAGAGATCCACCCAGTTGGTTTGCTGGTACGAAACGTAGCAACGTAGATACTGCTCAACGGCAGCATTGGCCCGTTCTGCTGCGCCATTGGTGCTAGGGTGGTACGCCGTACTGAGTCCTTGAGTTGACCCGATGAACTGAACAAATTCCCTCCAGAAACGTGCCGTAAACTGAACTCCTCTGTCCGAAATGATACGGCGTGGCACTCCATGTAAACGGTAGACGTGGGTTACAAAGAGCCAAGCTAATCGACGTGCTGAGGGCAACCCTTTACAGGGAATAAAGTGGGCCTGCTTTGAAAATAAGTCTACCACCGTCCAAATAACGTTATGGCCCTTACTGTCGGGTAACTCAACAATGAAGACCATGGCTATATCCTGCCATGGACGAGTAGGATCAGCCACCCTCTGTAGGAGACCCAAAGGTTTTCCCACCATAGGTTTTGTGGTGGCACAAATGTGGCATTGCTGTACATAGTCCTCCACCGTTTTTGCCATGTGCGGCCACCAAAATTGCCGACGTGCCAAATGCAGGGTCTTCAGAAACCCATAGTGGCCAGCTTGCTTGGTGTCGTGGCACCAATACAGCACTCGCCCCCTCAAAGAGGCTGGCACGTAAAGTCGGGTCCCATGCCAGGCCAAGCCATCACGCATGTCAACGAGTTCTGGGTGGGCCTGTAGCCAGGTATCCCCCTGAAGGCCCTTCCGAAGCTCTTCACAGAACTCGTCCTGTGCTGCTAAAGCGGTGTCCCCCTCCTGATCTGGACTTCCGGTAGGCACAAGCGCTTGTACAACATCCTCCCTCTTCCCCTCAAACTGTGGCATACGTGACAATGCGTCCACCAGGAAGTTTTTCCCCCCCGGAACATATTTCAATGTGAAGCGGAACCGACGGAAGTACAGTGCCCACCGTACATGCTTGGGGGACAGCCGTCGGGGTGTCTGTAATGCCATCAGATTCTTATGGTCCGTCCACACCTCAAACGGGTGGACAGCCCCCTCCAAATGATGTCGCCACAGTTCCAGTGCCCAGCGTACCGCAAAAGCCTCTTTCTCCCATATTGCCCAGGCACGTTCTGCAGGAGACAACTTTTTAGACGCATAAGCGCATGGTTGAAGCACCCCGTCGTTGTTTCGTTGGAGAAGGACGGCTCCGAGGGCAACATCGCTTGCGTCGGCTTGGACCACGAAAGGCAGGGCAGGGTTTGGGTGTCGTAAGATTGGTTCTTTAGCAAAAAGAGCTTTTAACGTATCAAAAGCTCGTTGGCACTCTGCAGTCCACCCCACCCGTAACCCAGGACGTGGTCGTACGGTTAGTTGTCGTGTGCGAAGAAGGTCCGTAAGTGGCAGGGCTATGGCCGCAAAACTGGGTATGAATTGGCGATAAAAGTTCGCGAAGCCTAGAAACGCTTGTAACTGCCGCCGTGTCCGCGGGGCCTGCCACTGCTGGATGGCCTCCACCTTTTTTGGGTCCATTTCTACCCCCCCTGCAGAGATTCTGTACCCCAAATAATCAAGTCACTGCCGGTGGAACTCGCACTTGGATAGTTTCACAAAGAGCCGTGCGTCCCGCAATTTCATCAATACCCGCCTGACCAAGGCGACGTGCTCCTCCATCGTCTCGGTGTAAACCAGGATATCATCCAGGTAAACCAAGACCCCACGATATAAGAACTCATGCAAGACCTGGTTGATCAATTGCATGAAGACAGCGGGAGCACCCTGTAGCCCAAACGGCATCACCCTAAACTGGAAACTGCCCAGAGGACAGTTGAACACCGTCTTCCATTCGTCCCCTGCTTTGATTCGAACACGATAATAGGCCTCCCTAAGGTCCAGTTTGGTAAAGACCCGTCCTTTAGCCAGATGGGCTAACAGGTCCTTCATTAGTGGGAGCGGGTAAAGGTGCTCAACGCACACCGCGTTCACACCACGATAGTCCACGCATAGTCTAAGCCCACCATCCTTTTTCTCACGAAACAGCACGGGCACCGCCATCCTGGACCGTGCAGGCTGGATGAATCCCCGCTCCAGGTTCTTGTCGATGTACCGCCGGAGTTCCTGCATTTCTTTCGGGGACATGGCGTACATCCGGGGTTTTGGTAACCTAGCACCCTTCTCCAGCTCAATGGCGCAGTCCGTGGTGCGATGAGGTGGTAGCGTGTCGCACTCCCGTTCATTGAAGACGTCCAACAGGTCGGAATATTCACGGGGTACTTGAGCCTCTTGCGCTAACTCACCCGCACAGACCCTCTCCCGTTCCCCCGTGTGTAGTGGTCCCAAAAATGCGTGCTCTCGCGGAGGTTGTGGGCCCAACCCCAACCGGAGATGGCGGCTACCCCCTCCCACCAGATCGTAGGACCCCACCGATCCAACCATGTGAGCCCCAAAATAACCGCCTCGGTCATAGAAGGCACCACTATAAACCGTAAAGTCTCCCAGTGATCGCCCATCTCCAATCGGATCGGTTCAGTGACGTGAGTGACAGGTGCCCCGCCCAAAAGAGACCCGTCCACCTGCTGAAAGCGTAGCTGGCTAGTTAGTCGCTTCACCGTAACCCCCAGCCTTGCTACCACCGCTTGGCTCATTAGGCACCGTGTGCTACCTGAGTCTACGAGGGCTTTATATGCCGTCCTCTGACCGGTGCGGGGGCTGACCAACACCACAGGGAATACAAAGGGACAAACCGGAGCACTTACCATCGGATCTTCGTCTAGATCCTGTTCTTCTGAACTCTCGTACGGAGGAGGCTGGGTATCTAACGGCGTCTCCACCCGAACAGGAGCAGCTGGTCTGGAGACATCTCCGCCTAGTTGGTGAGCGGCCCGTGTCCGCTCCATGGATCTCCGAGTCCCGGTCCCCCATGCTGGGGAAAGAGGGGCTGGCCGGGCAGGAGGCAGAGGACAATTGACTGCCCGGTGTCCTGGCTGGTCACATCTGAAACACCTCAGAGCAGCCCGTGCTGGCTGGGAGGAAGGTCGTGTGGACGTTGCTACGGATGGCTCTGCCACTTTCGTCTTCTCGGCCGGCCGTCGGCTTCCAGAAGGAGGTTCAAACCGGCCTCGCACGTCCTGCAAACCCACATCCAGCTCCACGGCCACACGGTACCACTCCTGCAGTCGTGCTGGAACGCCGCGGACCACACAAGCTCGATGGAGAGCCCCGTCCAGGCCAGCCCTAAAATGGTGGACAAGAAGACGCTCCGGCCACGAACGCAACTTCCCGGCCACCTTACGGAACTCCCTTACGTACTCCAGCGCCGATCGACCTCGCTGCCGCAGAGAAAGGATGTCGGCTTCGGCCCGCTGCACCTGGGAAATGTCCTCGAAACGAGCCCGTAACGACTCCAAAAACAGGCCAACATCCCCGAGCTCCCGAGCGTGGTCAGTGTATAAATCGGCTGCCCAAGCCGCTGCCTCCCCTTGCAGGCAAGCTGTTACTGCCACCACCATAGCCCGCTGGGACACGTAAGCCTGGGCATACTGGTCCATATGTCCTATCACCTGGCCCAGGAACATTGCAAGGCGGTCAGGGTGGCCATCATAAGTAACTGACAAAGGTGGAGGTCCCCATACCACTCCAGGTCCCCACGAAGCCACTTGCGGGCCCAGCACAGGAGGAGCTCCAACTAGCCGTGTTGTCGACTGCCCGGGCCTGTCGTCCGTCCCTGACCACAACCCTACAGCACCTCGCCCGAGGCCTACAGGAGCAGAGCCCTCACGGGGCATGCCCAGACCAGGTTGGTTCAGGTGGGATGGCACATCCAAAGGTGGAGTCCCGGCAGGGGACCATTGGCCCGGTTCCTGGCCACCAGCCTCCCCAAACCTGGTTCGCAGAATATCCATAGTCTGGTTACCAGGGGTGGTGGAATAGCTCCACTCCTCCCCCTCGTCCTCCACAAGGCAGCGCTCCCTCCATACTGAAGAAGGACCCCTCAACCGAGGTTCATGAGCCCCCTCATATCCTCTTTGGCCCAGGGCAAGACCCGGCCTCCTCCCTCTGCCGTGGCTCTGGGCCCCTGCCTCCCTTGGCTCCACTGAGTGATCCTCGAGCAACGATGGCCGCTGCCTAGGCCGAACCGCCGGAAGCACAACCTCTCCTACATCCACTGTTCTGGGGGAGGCTACACCAGCCCCGGCCCCCATCTCAGGCCCGACCTCCTTCTCCGAAGCAGCCGCCGAGGCGGGCCCCTGCGATCCCTCCGCCATACAACTCACCCACTTGTCGCTCGGAAGGAAAAATGAAAGGGTGAGGAAAACGCTGGCTTTCTCTCAAACCTCGTCCGGAGAGCAGGAGATTCAAGCAACCGAGACGAAAGCTGAGTTTCCAAAGTGGTTTAATAAGCAAAAGCAAACGATCTTCAAACGGAACAAAGCCAGCGTTGGCTGCTACCCGCATCCAACGCCTTTAAATACACATTGCATGTATACACCCACGCCCCACCCAACCGCACCCACTTCCGCCCATTCCCTACTTAATTCCCATTTCTTCCAAACACCTCCCTTTGTCACCCGGCACCCTCTCCCTCCCAGGTGAGTCTCCCCGCGAACGCTCTCCCCATCGCCGCTAGTCACCACCCCCACCCCCGTCCCTGTACCCGGCACCTTCCCTCCTGTCACGGACCCACCGCTGCCCTGCTGCCCGGCCCCCCCTTGCATGACTGGCAAGCCCCCAGTCCCTTCCTCTCGTAGACGGGCTCCGCTGCCGAAGGCCCCCCCGCCATCGCCGCAAGGGCCGAGTCTTCATTTGGTTTGGCCTCATGGTCCTGTGAGGCCACCGTAGCCGGCAGGGCGGGGCCGGGTCGCACGACGCGCGAGCGCACTCTCAAGGCTTCAACCGGCTCAGGCGTCGTGCAGCTGTCGGGCGGCCTCAACCGGCTCGGCCGCCGTCGCAGCTGATGGACGGGCGAAGGAGGAGGCCGTCGTCGCAGCTGTTGGTCGGGCGAGGGGGAAGGCCGTCGTCGTTCCAGGCCGCCAGGCACTCTCCCGGGCCGTGCAGGAGGAAGAGGAACCGAAACAACCGGCGCTGGTGAGTGTCGCGCCCGTGGCGCCGCTGGGCGTCGAGCCCGCGGGGCGCGACACCGCCCTTCTCCCGAGGGACTCAGGGCGGTGTACAGGGCTATTAAAATATAACATACAAAAGTTAAAAATAGATTAAATTAAATTTAGCCCCAAACAAAATAAATTAAATTATGAAATTTAAAACCCCAATCCCTCAGTCCAGGCTGGCAAGCTCGAATAACCAGGTTTTCAGGTCATGGTGAAAAGAGCGAAGGTCGGGAGCCATCCAGAGCTCTACAGGCAGCTGATTCCAGAGGGCAGGCACGCCCACAGAGAATGCTCTCCCCCTGGGGGCCACCAGCCGGCACTCCCTGACCGATGGCACCCTGAGGAGACCCTCTCTGTGGGAGCACATGGGGTGATGGGAAGTTGACGCCGGCAGCAGGTGCTCCCATAAATAATCTGGGCACATGCCATTTAGGGCTTTATAGGTTATCACCAGCACCTTGAATCTCACCCAGAGGACAACTGGGAGCCAATACAGCTCACGGAGAAGAAGTGTTACATGGGAGTATCGGGAGACCCCCATCACAACTCGAGCGGCCGCATTCTGCACCAGCTGAAGCCTCCGAATGGTCCTCAAGGGCAGCCCCATGTAGAGAGCATTGCAGTAGTCTATTTGAGAGGTCACGAGCGCATGAGTGACTGTACGTAGGGCATCTCGGTCCAGATAGGGCCGCAACTGACACACCAGGCAAACCTGGGCAAAAGCCCCCCTGGCCACAGCTCCTATGTGATCTTCCAAACTCAGCTGTGAGTCAAGGAGGACGCCTAAGTTGCGGGCCCTATCTACAGGGGGTAACACCTAACCCCCATAGTTAAAGATGGAATAGGCTGGGTTGCCCAAGATGCCGGTATGTACAACCACTCGGTCTTGTCGGGATTAAGTCGAAGCCTGTTCCTCCCCATCCAGACCTGAACCGCCTCCAGGCAGCGGGACATCATGTCGAGGGCATCACTGGGTTTGTTTGGGGTGGAGATGAAAAGCTGGGTATCATCAGCATACTGATGATACCCCACCCCAAAACCACAGATGATTTCACCCAGCGGCTTCATATAGATGTTGAACAGGAGGGACAAGAGGACCGACCCCTGATAAACTCCACAAACGAGAGGCCTCGAGGCCGACCTCTGCCCTCCTGCCAATATTGACTGCGAACAACCCAGGAGGTAGGAGGAGAACCACTGTAAAACAGTGCCACCCACTCCCAACCCCCTGAGGTGCCACAGTAAGATACCATGGTCAATGGTATCAAAAGCCGCTGAGAGGTCTAATAGGACTAGGAAAGAGGAGAAACCCCTGTCCCAAGTCTGCCAGAGATCATTCACTAGCGTGACCAATGCCGTCTCCGTGCTGTACCCGGGCCTAAAACCCGATTGGTACAGGTCCAGATAGTCAGCTTCCTCCAGGAACAGAGGGAACTGATGCACCACCATGCTGTCAACAACCTTCGCAAGGAAGCGAAGGTTGGAGACCAGACGATAGTTGTTCAAAATAGCTCGGTCCAGGGCAGGCTTCTTGAGGAGGGGCCTCACCACCGCCTGCTTATCTCAAAGTTCTCTGTATAGTCTCCATTTACAATCACTTTTGCTGTTTGTTTATTATATATTGTTTTAATCGTATTTATAAAGTTTTGTCCAAAGTCCATTATTTTTAATTGCTGGATCATAAATTGCCAGGAAACATTATCAAATGCCTTTTGAGCATCTAAAAATATTAGAGCCAATTGTTTCCCTTGATGCAGTTTTTATTTTACATGAAACAACCATGGCAAGAATTATATTCGCGCAGTATTGGAAAAATGAAGAAATACCAGTAGAGTGTGCGGAGATGGATAGACTGACTTTGAGGTTGAAAAAAAAAAGAAATGGAATATTATCAAACTTGGGACTTTTTATCAATGGCTAGAGGAAAGCATAAAGGATTAGAAATTAAATTTGTATTAGTGAATGTAAACTCAAGACAGCATGTTTGTTGAACAAGTACTATTGAATGTATGAAAAAATCAATAATAATCATAAAAAAGAATTAATCACACATGCACACATATGTAACATTTTGTCAATCATTTTTTTTCAGCTTGTTATACACAAAAACAGGAAGCAAAAGTAGAATGTTATTTCTGAGGGCAGCTATTACCCTGATGGACTATGAATGTATATTTGTCAATCTTAAATGATGTGCCATTGTCTTAGAACTATAATCAGATTTGTTAGTTATGCCCAAAAACTTCTTTCTAACCATTCTACATCAATTACTTCACTTAACCAGATATCTCAGTTGCAACACCTCCTACATTGAAAAACCTTTGGCTTTTGCTGCATTCAATGTCACTGAAAAAGCAGCCATATAGGGGAGATACCAGAACATCCCTTTCAAGCTGAGGTTGTGCACAAGGGATTGTGGTGGAATAGCAATTGAAATGCTAGAATATGTTATATTGTACTGCTCCTCTATCCTGAAAGCTGGCAGGAATTATTATTCCTACTTATCAAGTTCTTTGGTTGCACTGATTCTTTTTATCCTAAATACAATAAAAAAATACTATTGGATCAATCTATTTCTACTTGAAGGACTATAGCCAAATATTGTTCCATAGTATGCATAATAAACCATAATGTCTCTTCAAACATCTCTTAGACAGTCTCCATTTGGAACCATTTTGGATCCATTTAGTTATTACGCTATAACATATCCTTACCATCAATGAATACATGCTTCTGCCTGATTTTCATTACTAGTTGCCAGTTATTTTAGCATTACAATGGGTCTTTACTTTATGTCTGTAATTTACTATTTTATTACTCCAAATAATAATTTAATTTGCTTTATTCAAATTGCATAATATCTTACATATTAATTCTATGCCTAACATTTTTAAGCTTATTATTTTAGTTATATAGCTGTGTGATTTTATAGCTTGTTCTATTCTAGTCAGTTTCTGTAGAGTTTAAATTGCATTGATAGTGGGTTAAATGAGACTCGTTTTCAAAGAGTTTTGATGGTTCATTTAAATTGAATGACTGAATGACTGCCTGCCTGATACTTCTGAATAGTTCTATGATTTAACCTTATAGTGTTTACAGTGTTGCTGTGCGAAGTTTCTATTGTCATTAATCATTAAATGTACATTTCCATATCAGGTTGCAAATGATAAAAGATGTGATAAAAATTCATGTGTACATCTAATGTAGAAATATTGTATGCATATTTGTGTGTACACTTTTCACAGTGCAAAAGAGTTCCACCAAATGTTTTTCTTCATGTATGGAGCCAGTGTGATGTAATAGTTAAGATGGGTCAGGAGCAGGGAGACTTCATCCACTGAAAATTCATGTTGTAAATATAGGAAAAAGTACTATGTACATTGGTTTATGCTCTTCTACAAAATGGGTTAGGGATCTAAATATAGCAAATAAATAATGAGAATTCTTTGTGTGCACTTTTCACTGTATGCATTCTGACTCATTAATAGCTTTGGGAAACAGGAACTGGGTATTGTGCAAAATGTTGGAACAAATGATTATATTCATTTTTATTCCTGATATTATATGGTATTTGAAGGTAGGATTAGCATGACATACAGATACATTCTCTTAAATGCAAAATTCACATTTAAGAAAACCTAAATAAGCAGGAGCTCTTTGTTTCTTTCTCTCTGCAAAATAACCAGGGAAGAATAAATCCACTTGAGGGTCTAGCTAGTTTAATTTTCTTTAGTTAAGAATAAGGGAGTATTTAAGCTCACAATGTAACCAAGGCTTAAGGTAGTTCTAAGATGGCGGCGCCTGGAATGGCTGCGGCTGCGTTGGCTCTTGAAGGTGAATAGTTTTGGGAGGGATAGTAAGGGCTATAGGCCACATGATCAGGAAGATTTTAATGTGTTTGAGCAACATGGTGGAACTAAGGTAACATACGACATACGACCGACAATCTTTGCTGGCCTGGCGAGTTTCTAGATGTTTTGGAACTGTTGGTGAGACCGTTAAAAGTCGTTGGCGCTGTTTGAACTTGTTCTGCCAGCAGCAAGATCTGACTGCTGGCCCAGTGATGGATTGTATTGCAAATCAGGGCTGTTTCCAGAGGAGGCAGAGGAGGAGAGGACCTGGAGCTTATGGAGCGAAGGAACTGGATGAGGCTGTCGGCAGACCCAGAGGAAGAGAGAGAGGCTTTTGGAGGAGTTGGTGGCGGCGGCAGCAGCGTGCTCCAGGGGCGAAAAGAAGCAAGGCCTCTTTAAGGAAAGGTTGGAAGAGTCAGGATCAGAAAAAGGAAAGAAGGCGAGGTTCTCAGAATACAAGCTAACTTGAGGGCTAATCCACATGGAGCCCCATTTCCATCTGTCCTGTTTGCCATCGTTCACTCCCTAGAGACTAAAATGGACAATTTGAAATTTGAGCGGGCCCCAAACAAGGAGTATATATCGGAGGTGGTGACCCTTTGAGAGCTGTATGCAACGAAATTTCATTTTGATGTATGCCGATTGGTGTACATTCAAAGTGACAATAAAGTTATCATCAGGTAACCAAGCAAGAAGCAGAGCATATATATCAGCAAATATATATTTCATAGAATACCAAATTCTTTTTGGCAAAAATCTAATTTTATACAGAAGCAGTAAGACAAGACTAAAATAAACTAATCATACTCAGTGTCTATAGAGATTCTCAGTCACCCAGGTCATGGTTGTCCTAAAGATGCTTTTTCAAAAGGCAACTTGATTTTGTTTTTCATTGAAGATATTTCACTTCTAATCCAAGAAGCTTCTTCAGTTCTGAAGAAGTTCATCTATAGATGTTTTGGACAATATTGCATTTCTCAAAAAGATTTTTTTCTTTCCAATATTTAGATTAGAGTGGGGTTCTCCAAAATTGGCAACTTTAAGACTTTTGGACTTCAAATCCCAGACTTGGCTGGGAATTTCTGGGAGTTGAAGTCCACAAGTCTTAAACTTTTCCAAATTTGGACACTCCTGGATTAGAGCATCAGCTGCAAGATCTGTCTTTTTCTCCATTCATAAATCTACAGCCATCCATGGTCTTATAACTCCATGTTGAATCACTGTGATAAATTATATGCTAAACTATATCACAAGAGAAAACAAAGGATATGTCATATGAGAAGTTCATTCTGGAGTGCAAGACTTGGAATAATGGGTATAAGTAACAGAAATATAAGAAATGAATAAAGGTTTTAGGGAAAACACTTTCTTAATAGCAAGAGCAATTTACTGTGGAACCAATGATTCAGAGAAGTGCTCAGTCCTCTCACTGAATGTGTTCCAATGCAGGCCACAGAATAATCTGACTGGGATGCTTTAATTTAAATTTCTGCACTGAGCAGGTTAGACTTGATGTCCTAAATAGGAATGTTTCTGGCCAATTGGATGACATGCAATGACTACTACCAACATGTGTTCAAATTCAATTCAAAGTATTGTTATATCCAAGCTGGCTTTAACTCAGGTGTTTTAAATATTAGCTTCTCCCACATAAATCTGCCCATGTATTAGTCATAAAAAAAGTAAAATGGTAATTTGGACAAATATTTTTCCCCACTAGTTTTATTTTAAGTTTTGGACTTTTTCTAGTGCTGACTTTCTGCCCATGGGGAAAATATTTTTTTTAATTTATATAGCATTTGGGTTGTAGATGTATATTTTTGGCAGAGATGTAGAATCTAGATTATGTTGGAGCCATAACTGCCCATGATGACATATAAAAAACCACAAATAACTGCCAAATTCATTTAGTAAATTCACATAAAGAAGTGTTATATCTTTTTTAAAAAAATGTTACCTTTGTGATAAGATAGTTAAATAACTTAGCAATGCTCTCAGGCATGAACAGAGGTATTAACAGACAAAAAGAGATGTGAGATGCATAGGTTGGCAGAAAAATTAATACAAATTTGGCCACAAATTTGTCTTAATTTTATAAATGTTTATGGTGAAAGATGAATTGACAGATGGTCTTCTTTAGGGTACCACTCTCTATACAAACTATAGATGATATAACTCTGCATGGCTGCATTCATTCAGCTACATAAATATAAACATAATTATGCCTAAACCTTGAGCATATGGTTTAATACTGAATTCTAGTCACTCTTTTCTTCACATAGAAGTCATTGGACACAAGTTATAAAGCTATTATATTAAACATATTCTTAGCATTCAGAGTTGTTGTATTCTTTGAGTTTTAGACACTGGATATAATTAATAGGAACTTATTGCATTCTTTTCCAACTTGTAAGTTTCCCAAGTCTGTATACAGTAAGTAACTGCAGTTGGAACAAGGTGCTAGACCTGATGGACACTGATTCAACTGAATTCAAGTGATTCAATTCAGTTTGGGTCACCATATTATAAAAAGGTGTTGAGACTCTGAAAAGAGTGCAGAACAGAGCTACAAAAATGATTAGAGGGCTGGAGGCTAAAACATATGAAAAACAGTTGCAAGAATTGGGTATATCTAGACCAGTGGTTCCCAACCTTTTCTATATCTCACACCCCTAGAACACTTCTGATATATTCTCTCACCCCTTACAAAAGTTTGAAATAACAGCAACAAATTATGTATATACAATATAATTTTGAAATTTCTAAACCCAAGTTTTCACACATCCCTGGAATATTGTCTTGCACTCCCAGGGGGTGTGAGCACCCTGGTTGCATACCCCTGATCTAGAAGGACTAGAGGGGTCACATGATAGCAGTGTTTCAATATTTGAGGGGTTGCCACAAAGAAGACGGGATCAACCTATTTTGCAAAGCACCAGAAGACAAGAGAAGAAACAATGTATGGAAACTAATCAAGGAGACATGCAACCTGGAATTAAGGAAAAACTTCCTAACAGTGGAACAGCTTGCCTTCAGAAGTTGTAGGTACTTCATCACTGCAGGTTTTTAAGAAGAGACTGGACAGCCACTTGTCTGGAATGGTATAGTGTTTCCTGTTTGAGCAGGGGGTTGGACTAGAAGACCTCTAAGGTCCCTTCCAATTCTGTTATTCTGTTCTGTTAAGTTTCTAACTAAGACTATATACAAATAGTATTTGGCTATATTAAGTTCACAAAATAGCTCTTCACATTTCAGTGCCATAAGTTACAAATATACAATGAACTAGGAAAGAGACTTATAGAATTATTCTGAACTTCACATGCCTTTTGCATAATGAAATTAAGCAAATTTAGAATATAGCAGCCAAAGCATATATGCTTTTGTTTTATGTTTGTAATAGGATCTTATATGAGATTTGCACATGCTCAATGACTTTTCCTCTCATATCATGTCATTGTATAAAGAAGGGTATGATTAAAAATGAACAAAATAATGCTTTTTTGGGGGGGAGGTGTCAAATGATTTGAGTCAGTTTGACTTTTGCAAGTTTTCTGCTCTTACCAAACCAAACAGTTTTACAATGAATCTGAATATAACCATTGTTTTGAAATCCATTAAGATAGACCAGCCAGAAAAGTACCACCCACATTTATTCCTGTGTATTTTGTTGCATCTGAGAAAAGAATTTGATTGTCAGATGAATATAACTTAGCAAAATTGACTGTACTGTCAGAATACTAAAACAGGACTGATCAGATAAAAACATTTTTTAATATTTAAATTACAATCATATGCAATATTTTTGCATTCCTGAAGATCCTATAAAAATAATGGATTCATCCAATATGAAAAAATATAAATCACTCCAAATATACAAAGAAGTTAGTTGGAAGTAAAAGCACTCAGCGCAAGGCAAGCGTTGCTTAATACAGTGTATTGGCAATAAACTGAAAGTATCATGAATTTCAGCTACTGTACTGGGACTTGTCAGAAGCTGTCATATGGGAAGGTCACAGTCCCCACTTTTCATTCTTCCAGTTTCCCCAAAGGCTTGTCATAGGAGTCATACTTCACTGGGCTTTGTTCACAGATGAAGTGACTCATGTGCTTGCAGATCTATTCATCCCTCTTTAGCGATAAAGAAACTGAAGAGATTTTTCTACTTCTGCCCTTACCTGCTTATCAAATCGTACAGTCACACAAGGTATTTTAGGTGATGTAGTTTATGAGATTTGGGGGTTTGGAAAAGAATTGCAGATGTCTTTGCTTCCATAATATTATTTTTGCAGCAGTGCATCAGATTTATCATATAGGAAAGGACAAAGTTTTTCTTCCGCTAAATCAAGACACTAAACAAATTTGAACAACCAATAATTAAATTAGTGTCAATCAGAATTATATATTAGTAGCCACTTTTCTCATTCTAGTCACAAAGAAAGAACTTATTCAATTTGTTGCCAACTCTAGTTTGATAAAGAAATCAAGTTTATACTTATAAGATAAGATAAGATAACTTTTATTGTCATTTTTTTTTACCATAGGCACAACGGCACACATCAAAAATGAAATTTAGTTGCCCGCTCTCAAAGTGAAACACATACATGACACACACCTAAACATACTATATACAACAGATGTATAAACCCACACCCCTAAATTACATAACAAATAAATATTAAACACTGTCCATCTTGAATATATAACAGAAGGAGGAAGCTTGAGAGTTCACAAGGTTAATGCTGTATGGAATGAAACTATGGCTGAATCCGGATGTTCTGCTACAGATACCACAAAGCCTCCTAACAGAAGGTAACAAGGAAAACAGGTCGTGAAGAGGATGTGTAGTGTCCCAAATAATCTTACGGACCCTGCTAAAGCAGCACTTCTGTGCTATGTCCTGGATGGAGGGGAGGGAACTGCCAATGATCTTTTCGAGCATCGTCACCACTCTCTGCACCGCCTTCCTGTCTGAAGCAGTGATGCTTCCAAACCAGACTGTGATGGTGTAGGACAGGAAGCTCTCAATCGGTCCCCCTGTAGAAAATGGTCAGGACAGGGAAGGAAGATATGCTTTTCTCATGTGATGCAGAAAATGCAGGCCTCTGTGCCTCTGGCAGGGTATTGGCAGAAAGTGTGTTTGTTTGTTTGAGAAAGAATGGCAGAGCCAGGTAGAGGAGTAAATAGAGGAGTCAGCCTAGAATTGTTATACAGCCACAAACAAATTAAGTCCAACCCCCCTTGATCACTATTATCCTTATCTAACTATAACCAGGTGCTGACCATTGGTTGAGAAAATTCATATGCATAGGCTTTTAGCAATAAATCAGTTAAATTGAACTTTCACGTGTGGATCTGGTCTTTTGCACTGTGTGTGAATCTCTTTCTCTCTCTGTGTCTTATATATACATGCAGTTACACACATACATAAACATATGTACATACCATTTCGGAAGGTGCTCTATTTTTTATACTAAAAAGGGTGAATTTGCATTTCTATTGAGTTAGAAGTTTGTGTACATGTCCTAATGACAGAGAATCAATCTATAGCACCTGCTAATTTCAATCATTAGTGTGTTCCACCCCGTTTCTATATTAGTCAGCAATTTAAAACATACAATATTCCATTTTTCATTCATGTGTCATCTAGGGATTTTTATGTTTCTTCTTTATAAGCATTTTCAATTGAGAAAAAGTATATCACAAAATTCAGAGAATCATACCATATTCCAATTTTTGGTGAATTGACAAATTGTGAATTGCATTATGTTAGTTTTTGAATAAAAGTTTCTTCTATCTCCACTAAGTATAGAGAAATCAAGTGGTCTTTGGTGGTTTTTCTTAGACTGGGGACATTTATAATTACAGCATATTAGTTAACAGCCTCTACTAGATGACTCTAGTTGCTTCTTTTTAAATCTCTTTCAAATATTGTGAAGTCAACATGTGAGAAAAAAATCCAGTATGATCTCACCCCAGCTGTTCCTCAAAAACTTCAGTATATAGTATCTGATTTTAAATTATTGTAATGTTTTAATGGTTAAGTTTTTATCTGCATTTTCCTGGCAGACCAGTTTTCTGCAGGATTCTTACTGTGCCTTCATAAGAATTAAGTGGGCTTATAATGTTGCCAAGAACTTCTGCAGAAATCAGTTTGGTTTCCTTCTTTGGTTCAAAATATAGTTTTCATTGTATTGTGAAATCATATGATGATGATTATTATCTTGCTAAGATATGATAACTTAAGTATGTTGTGACAGAAAATTCTTAGATTTTCAGGATTCATATTGTTTTGAATTTAGAATTCAGAACTAAATTTCAGAGATTAAAAGTAGGGAAATAAAACCATTGGCATATGAGTTTGCCAGAAACATACATGATGCATCAATATGGAAAGTACTTAAAAATTACCTTGCCTCTCACAAATGCTCCCTCTTCTCCAAAATAGACATACAGGCATATTTGTCAGCTATCCAATTCAGGTGGAAGATTTGTTCTGCAGAATGATTCTGGCAATCATTTGATACCTGATCATAAAAGCAAATCACATTTATTGAGACCTCCCAGGAGAAAATGTTCACAGTCTATCCAGCCAAGTAAGCAATCCCTGAGATTTTTGTAGTGAACTTATCCAAAATTTGGGAGGGCTTCCATATGAAAATGTATCTGCTTTTACTTTATTTGTATTTAGCAGCTGCTTCTAATTCTACAGCATGAAATAAAACTTTTGAACTTGTGTTCAAAACTTAGTATACAGTGTATTATGTATGTAGAATGCTTAAATAATCCTGTGACAATTAAAAAGCTTCTTTGCAGACAGTGATTATAGCTAATTTGTGACTCTACTCATGAGGCAAAAAAAAAGATATAGGACAAAAATAGTACTTACAATATTGCACATTAACTTTTAGGGAGAAACATTATTAATGAAACAAACTTGAATGTCTGGGTCACCTCAAAATTCTTAAGAGAAATGAACTCACCACTGCTAATAATTAGTGAGATCAGTAATGATGAATACAGGAAATTCTCTACTGTATTCAGAGCTGAGAAAAGTTTTCAAGTATAAACTAATGTGTCTAGAGAACGCTTATTTTAAGCATCTTACAAAACAGAAATGGATTGCTTGAAGATGGTGCCCTCTTGATATTCATCATCGTACAAATTATGATAACATTGAATTCTCATGATGGCAAAAGAATGTCTTGTTTTTCTTTTCTCCTGTAATAAATTTATGATATTTGGAGAAAAGGAAAACTAATGCAGTCACTATTTTCCAGGCTGTTTTCCACAATCATAGAAGGCTGAAATAGTGAATTGAAAGAAGAAGCAACCTCTACCTTTTTATTTTAAAAAAATCTTCTGGGTTTGATTGTTTGTTTGTTTGTTTCTTTGAACTTATTTAGGAACAACAGGAAATGGATATTTAGAAAGGAAAGCACAGCAATGTGTTCCTTTCCAGTCTGATTCATTTTCATGCATAGGGAGGTCATCTATTTTAAGAGGGTGTATGCGAAGGTCTGAATGTCCAATATGCATTTTTGTATGTTTCTTCAGTACTTTATTTATCTGAAATGAAGATAACATTGAATTTGACATTATCAAAAGATACCTAGAAAGAATTCCAAGTATGCAGCTTTTTTCAATTTTTTAACCTAGAACTGGCAATTCCAGTTGAAACTGATCTTGAACATTGTCTGTCTAATTCAGGGGTGTCAAACTGCTGACCAGCGGGCCAGATGTATCATGCTGAAATATTATATTAATTGAATTAAAGATTACTGATTTAAAATAATTGCAAAATAAAGCTATTTGTGAAATTACTTTATTCCCCACTTTCTTTCTCATGCACACATACTACATGGATATGCACAATAGAAATGATAGAAAGGTAGAGGAAAAATCATGGCCAAAATGACATGAAGAAACGAAGTTAATGCTTATTCATATACCCCTTTATAAGGTCATTTATATTATATTAGATAATTTTATAATTTTATTATTATGTTAGATCATTTTAGCCTAAAAAATAAAGGGAAGAAGGGAATCTGGGTTTCCCAATTAATTTCTTATAATTAATGGCATTTAAACATCACCACTCTTCCATGCTCCAATCCCATACAAAAAAAATCCAAACATATCTCCACTCAACTGTACTCTGTATAAAAGAAAAACAAAATACATTGTTTGTATATATAGCCTCCCCCACAACCATATTTATTTCACACTGAGGATTTGTCTGGCTGCAGTTGAAATAATTTTTGTTGGGGTGCAGGGAGGGACAATTAAAAAAAACATAAATCCACATTTCCATGCCCAGTTCTGAAACTCAGGAGGCTGGAAGCACAGTAAAGGCAGAATTCCTGCAAATAGGGAAATGAATCAATTACAGGCTCCATAGATTTACATTTTTAAAAAGCTTGTTTTACTGAGGTTTCGCATATACCACAAACAGAGCCAGAATTAATTGGTTCAACACTGAAACACAGGCAATTTTGTGGAATCACAGAACATGGGTTATTTCCATGGATGTGTATATAAAAGAGAAAAAGTAGTTCGGAGTTAGAAAATATCATGAATCTTTCATTCTTGGCCTGATCATTCCCAGCATGATTGATTTTTCAAGTGAGCCAGCTCTCATGACATAACCAAAGTATGACAGCCTCTGTTTGGAGATCTTGGCTTCAAGTGATATTTTTGGAGAGGTTTGGTGTAGGTTCAGTCCCTTTTCAAAGGTGTAAAAATTGATAATGACTGTATCTTATGGTTAAGGCACAATTAATAAACTCTGTGTTTCCACTCTTCCTAGCTAGCTATTGAATGAGATAATACACACATACATGCACTCACTTACTTAGAGAGAGAGAGAGGGAGAGAAGGGAAGAGAGAGAGGGAGAGGGAGAGACAGAATAATTACCAATTTTTACATCTTTAAAAAAAGAGCTAAACACATGGTTCTGTCCATCCATTCTGACTGTGTGAACTTGCTACTCTCAAAAGTTTACCTTTGGATTACAAAACTGGACATTGCACAGATTTAAGCTTTAGTAAGTGCCAGCAATGACTGTTAAGCAAACTGTGACCTTTCTCAACCAGTCTGACTTAGGAATACTTATCCATGCTCTGTCTTGACAACTTTATCTGTTTTACCTTGGACTATTCTTGAAAAATATCTGGAAACTGCATGGATAATATAATTAATTTAATTTAATTTATTAATATTTCTATACCGCCCTTCTCCCGGAGGACTCAGGGCGGTGTACAGGGCAAGAATAAAACACAGAAATTTACAAAAATTAAAAGATAATTAAATGCATGCCCGATTAAAATACAATTGATACATAGTAAAAACCCCAATTAAAAATGATAAAAAACCCCACCAATCCCCCCTCAGGCCAGGCCGGCTTGCTCGAACAAGTATGTTTTCAGATCGCGGCGAAAGGAGCGCAGATCGGGCGCCGTCCGGAGCTCAACTGGTAACTGGTTCCATAGCTCCGGGGCGCCCACAGAGAAGGATCTCCCCCTGGGGGCCACCAGACGGCATTCTCTGACCGGTGGCACCCTGAGGAGGCCCTCTCTGTAGGAACGCACAGGGCGCAGGGAGCTTGATGCCGGCAGCAGATGTTCCCTGAGGTACTCCGGCCCCATGCCATGGAGGGCTTTGAACACCATTACTAGCACCTTGAATCTCACCCGGAAGACAACTGGCAACTAATGCAGCTCACGGAGCAGAGGTGTCACATGGGAGTATCGGGAGACTCCCAACACGACTCTCGCGGCTGCATTCTGTACCAGTTGGAGCCTCCGGGTGGTCCTCAAGGGGAGCCCCATGTAGAGAGCGTTGCAGTAGTCTAGACGAGAGGTCACGAGCGCGTGAGTGACCGTGCATAAATCATCCCGGCTTAGATAGGGCCACAACTGGCGCACCAGGCGAACCTGGGCGAAAGCCCCCCTAGTCACAGCCACCATGTGATCTTCCAAGGTGAGCCGCGAATCTAGGAGGACTCCCAAGTTGCGAGCCCTATCTACGAGGGGTAATAATTCACCCCCCATAGAAAGAGATGGAATATCCGAATAGACCCGGGATGAAGGTATGCAAAGCCACTCGGTCTTGTCGGGGTTGAGTTGAAGTCTGTTCCTCCCCATCCAGACCCGAACCACCTCCAGGCAACGGGACATCACGTTGAGGGCATCACTGGGGTGGTTTGGGGTAGAAAGAAAAAGCTGGGTATCATCAGAGTACTGATGATACCCAACTCCAAAGCCACGAATGATCTCACCCAGCGGTTTCATATAGATGTTGAACAGGAGAGGCGAGAGGACCGACCCCTGAGGAACTCCACAAACGAGAGACCTCGCAGTCGACCTCTGCCCTCCTGTCAACACCGACTGCGAGCGTCCCTGGAGATAGGAGGAGAACCACTGTAAAACCGTGCCTCCCACTCCCAATCCCCTGAGACGCCGCAGCAGGATACCATGGTTGATGGTATCGAAAGCCGCTGAGAGGTCTAATGGGACTAGAACAGAGGAATGACCCCTGTCCCGAGCCCTCCAGAGATCATTCACCAGCGCGACCAATGCCGTCTCCGTGCTGTGCCCGGGCCTGAAACCCGATTGGTACGGGTCTAGATAATCCGCTTCATCCAGGACCAAAGGGAGCTGATGCGCCACCACACTCTCAACAACCTTCGCAAGAAAGCGAAGGTTGGAGACCGGACGAAAGTTGTTCAATACAGCTGGGTCCAAGGCAGGCTTCTTGAGGAGGGGCCTCACCACCGCCTCTTTCAAGATGGCAGGGAAGCTACCCTCACTCAAAGAAGCTGATATAACTGCCTGGAACCAGCTGCGTGTCCTCTCCCGGGCTGCATAAACTAGCCAGGAAGGGCACGGGTCCAATAAACATGTGGTGGAGCTCAGTCTCCCCATAATCCTGTCCACTTCCTCCGGAGTCACAGAATCAAACTCCTCCCAAGTGATATCGACAAGACCACCCGCGTCCTGATCGCCAGACTCTGCCCAGTCAGAGTCCAGACCGGTCCGAATCCGAGTGATTTTGTCCGACAGATAATTGTTAAACTCCTCGGCACGACCCTGCAAGGGTTCCTCCCTCACCTCCTGATTCAGGAGGGAGCGAGTCACCCTAAACAGAGCGGCCGGGCGATTATCTGCGGACGCGATAAGGGTAGCGAAGTGATTAGACCTCGCCACCCTTATCGCAGCGAGATAAGACCTAATATGGGTTCTTAGTCGCAATCGGTCGGATTCGGATCGGCTGGACCTCCAACCGCTCTCTAGGCCCCGTCTCCGACGCTTCATCTCCCGGAGCTCCGCGGAGAACCATGGAGCTCGACGGGATCTGCATCGGGTCAGGGGCTGCAAGGGTACAACTCGGTCAAGAGCCTCAGTGGCTGCCCTTTCCCAAGCTTCCACTAAGGCATCTGCTGAGCTGTGAGTGGGGGAGGCAGGTGGGGACCCCAGCGCTGCCTGGAATCTCGTGGAATCCATTAAGCGTCTGGGGCGGTACCATCTAACTGGTTCCACACACCCACGGCGGGGGGTGGCAAAACGGAAGACCAGCCGCAGGAGATGATGATCGGTCCATGACAGGGGCATAATAATTGGGGAGCCCCCACCAAGATCATCTAACCACCGATCAGATAAGAAAACTAGGTCAAGGGTGTGGCCTCCCTCATGAGTCGGTCCTGAAATTACTTGCGTCAGGTCCATGGCCGTCATGGAAGCCATGAACTCCCGAGCCAACTCAGATGATCCTCCCAGAGATGGTAGATTGAAGTCCCCCAAAACTATAAGTTTTGGGAACTCAACCACCAACCCAGAGAGGACATCGAGAAGCTCAGGCAGGGCTGCTGCTGCGTGACTAGGTGAAAGGTACACCAGCAGCAAGCCCAACTGCGCACCAGGGCCGCATCTCAAGAAGAGAGACTCACACCCGACTATCTGCGGAACGGTGGCCTCCCGCGGAGCCAAGGTCTCCCTCATAACAACAGCCACTCCCCCACCCCTACCCTGAGCCCGAGGCCGGTGTAGCACCCGGAAACCTGGTGGGCAAAGATCAGCCAGAGGAATACCGCCCTCTGGGCCCAACCAAGTCTCCGTGATGCAAGCCAGGTCCGCCTGCTCACCCTCGACCAAGTCACGGACGAGAAGAGCTTTATTAACGACAGACCTGGCATTCAAGTACACCAGCCGGAGCTCAGGAGGCTGCACATCCTCACTCCCGGGACCTCTACTGTACCTGTTCTGAAAAAGAACAGTGGTTACCAAATTGCCTGATAGACATAATTTAAAGGCCTTGATGGCTTAGAGCCAGTCATCAGGGACCACTTTTTGCTCTAAGACTCTGCTTTATTACTTATATTAGCAGGTTAGGCCCTTCTGAAGGTTCTCCAGCTGTCAAAAGCTGTGCAATCATGTGTGTGGGAAGGGACTATCTCAGGGTGTCAAACTGCCAGCCCATGGGCCGGACGCGTCACCAGGAAACCACGCCCACCCCATTGCCGGCAATGGAGAAAAAGCTCCGATACATTGCGCAATGTCATGCGATGTCGCAAGTTTGACATGTCTGAACTATCTTCTGTGTGACATCCAAACAACATCTCTAAGGAAGTGTCTGGCTCCCATTTTCCCAATATTTAAGAAAATACTAAAAACATAGCTTTCATATTTCACAGACTAGACAGAGTAGCCATGAAGGCCTTGGAAAAGATATTTCTACATAGAAAATTTGTATTTCCATCAGCATTTGAAAAGTAATGATTATACCCTTGGCCACTTATAACCCACTTAAACTCTTTCACATTTTTATATCAATTAATTAATTAATCAATCATTTTTTATTTAGTTTAGTTTATTAGTTTATTAATATTTCTATACTGCCCTTCTCCCGAAGGACTCAGGGCAGTGAACAGGGCAAGAATAAAATGCAAAATTACAAATATTAAAAGAAAATTAAATAGTTGCCCATTAAAAACAATTAATACAATACGTTTATAAAAACCCCAAAAATACAGCAATAAAAACCCCACCAATCCCCCATCAGGCCAGGCCGGCTTGTTCGAATAAAAATGTTTTTAGATCGCGGTGAAAGGAGCGAAGATCAGGCGCCATCTGGAGCTCTACCGGTAACTGATTCCATAGTTCCGGAGCGCCCACAGAGAAGGATCTCCCCCTGGGGGCCACCAATCGACATTCTCTGATCGGTGGCACCCTGAGGAGTCCCTCTCTGTGGGAACGCACAGGGCACAGGGAAGTTGATGCCGGCAACTGCTGAATCCAAACAGACTCATGATATATTCCAACATACTAGAAATTTATATTACTCAGTTTTTTACATGTACCTTTAATTTTGTAACTGCATGGGAACATTGCATAGCAAGACAAATTAAAAATTATAAATATCTTGAAATAAACCAAAAACTTTCTGCCAGTATATGAAACACCATCAGTCTGTCTTGTTGGATGATCACAATCAGGATGTGAATGGAATCGCACCCTCTGCTGGTGCTAATACAGGTAATCCTTGACTTACAACCACAATTGAGCCCCAAGTTTCTGTTGCTAAGACAAACATTTGTTAAGTGAGTTTTGCCCATTTTACGACCTTGTCACAATTGTTAAGTGAATCACTGCTGTTGTTAAGTTAGTAACACAATGGTTTAGTGAATCTGGTTTCTCCATTGAATTTACTTGTCAGAAGATCGCAAAAAGGGATCACATAAACCCAGGATACTGCAACAGTCATAAATATGAGTCAGTTGCCAAGCATCTTAATTTTGATCACATGACTGTGGGATGCTGCAATGGTCAAAAGTGTGAAAAATGGTCATAAGTCACTTTTTTCAGACCTGTTGTAGCTTCAAATGGTTGCTACATCAACTGTTGTAAGTTGAGGACTACCTGTAACAGGAGGGTGTGCTATTCCATTCACATCCTGGTTGCAATCATCCAACAATTTTAATTAATCTGGATTAGAGAGGTTTTTGATACTGTCTACATTCCTTTTATGATAGGGAACTATCACCATATCATATCAATCAGTAGTTGATCACTTTTTTTTTCTATCCTTCCAAGGTAATTTTTTAAAATAAAAAAGGGTAAATGTATGAGAAGAGATGCTGCTATTACTGCTACTGCCTCTATTCTTACTATCTTCACAACTACTAATAGGAGTAAAACACAGTATTTTCAGATAGCACTTCTGTTCATCAAATCCTGATGAAAGCCCTCACAATGTAGGAACACAATTTCCAGTGAGCTGTTTTATTAAATAATAATGATAATAATCAAATCATCTGTGTGCCTATTGTTCTCCAATTCCACACAAAAGGTAAGGAAGGTTATTTACCAGCTTTATTTCTTTATTTTATTTATTTATTAAATTTTTATACCATCCATCTTTCCTGCGAGGTTAAAGGCTAGGCAAAGAATGTATTATACTAATTTGGCACTGTCTGTTTGTGTCATGCAGGGTGCTGACTTGTTTGTCATGAATTCAATGGAGACATAGAATCATCCTTTCCAATTGTTTTATTAAGCCTTCAAGGGAGCATAGACTTCAGAAAAAAACTATTTTTTATTTCTTTGTTGCTTTTATGAAGTAAATACATGCCAAAAAAATTGGAGTGATTTGATTGTCACTCTTCAGCCCCTTTTTCTGCTGCCTTCAAAGGAACTAACTTACTTGTATGAAATTATTAGACAGAGGCTGTTTCCACAGGACTGGACTCTGTCCAATTCAGGCCTTTTAGCTTGTCTGGAGTTCATTTTGGTATTCATTCACTCATTCTGGTCTCATTCAAGCATATATATTTAATGTAAAGTCCAAAACTGAAACATACGTTATGAGGCTATAATTATACTTCTTTCTTAATATCAATAAAGTAGAATTCTCTTAATGCAATAAATGTGTAGAACTAAAGATATTTTTTGTTTGAATTGCAGTTGAGTGCTTTGGCCCATTGTATTCAAAATCTATTATTGTGAAACAAAATTTCTATGCCTTCTCTAAGAAGGGAAATGATAATAATAGGCTTGTCATTTTGCTCTTTGTTATTTCCAACTGTTTGAACAATAATAAGAATGGAAATCTTGAGGGAAAGAATGCTAACGTGCTAATTAATGAGCAAACTATTTCCCTAAAAAGTCTCCTTCAGAAAAAAATAGACATGTTTGTCAATGGTTTTTAAGCATTTGCTGGAAAAGGTGGATTTTGCCATAAGCAAACAAGGATTTGGTTATTTTATTGTAGTCATTTATTTGTTGACATTGTATAGAAGCAGGAAGGTTTTTTGACAATTACAGTGGCCATCTTATAAAGCAGCATAAACATTATTCAGAAGGAGAAAGAGAGTTGGGGATGGGTAGGGAGGTAGAAAATCAAACTACAGAGGATCAGAAAAACTAATAAAATGAACATGAATGAAAATATCTTAACATTTTCAGTAACTATCACCAAAAACAAATTGAAACTTGTATCAATGTGGAGATTATATGATGTGTATACTTGCCATGTTCTATGAGCATAGAAATAAGAAAATAAACTGCAACTTACATGATAAGAAATCAAAAAGTTTTCTGTAAAACCCTTTGGCTTTCCAAATTAAGTATTCATTCACATTACTAAAAATTTAAATGCTGTATGTATTTCTCATAAATTTGGCTCAAAATAATATCTGGTGTAATCTTTGTATGGAAATAATTTATTGGAATCCTGATGCAATAGCCTTTTAATAGAATTTAGAAGCATGTGCCAAGAATGCATTAAAATATCATCATAAGATCATGAAACTGTTTTCTTGTTATTATTGTATGGAATCACTGTGTTTCTTTGTCTAAGGAAATGATAGAAGAAATCTTTGCTGGGGAATGATCATGAAAAGAAACCCCAGGAGTTTAGCACACTATAAAAAGATCTAGAAGGAAGTCATTATGTTGTTGAGGGAATACGATATTTAAGTTGGAGAGTTGTGAAATGTTCTCATTATAGGTCATCTCAGTAATTATCTGACATCTACAGATGGAGTCACTTCTTAATCAAAAGAATGAATCATTACTGATATTGAATCAGTCCAAGATGTTTGAAATAATGAGTCCAGTAACTCAAGTATAAATTTAGAGATAATTTCAGTAACTTCTCTGCTAAAGTTTCAGATTAATAATGAAATATCTTATTACTTTTCAGGGTAATTATAAGAAAATGGTCATGTGAGTATGAACTAAATTTGCCCCAATGTGATCAGCATGTTAAGACCTAAATTTTAAAGATAGCCTCCAATGTTTACTATGCTAGTGTTGGTGATTTAATTACTATTTCTGCTGCAACACAATATCACATTCTCCAGAGGACACTAAAAGAAGGCATGTCACTGTTTTTAAGGATTGGCAAGTTATAATATGTTATGTTCTTCCATTCATTTGCTTGTAATTCTACCACATAAGTATTTAGACTTTGGATAAGTCTGCATCCTATAAATTACTTGGAGCAAACATCAGAGCTAAATATTTTATTTTAGTCATTATATTGAGTCTTGTTTTGAAACAAAAAGTTATCTTGGGTAATGCTATATTGAAACCTGCATTGATTTTTTTAAATTTTTCTACTTCATTTAAGAATCGTTTAGAATATTTTTCAAAACTGTTATTATGTGCTTATTTATTAGTGTGACAAAATGAACAATGCTGATATTTTCTGTTACATCTATTAGTCTTTAGCTTCCGTGAATAATTATGATTTGTAATATTGTGGAGATTATCTTTCCATGGAATTTGATTGAAACATGGAAAGCCAAGATACTTTTCTGCCTGCCTTACTTTAAGGAGCCTCATGTACATTCTTTATCCATTTTGTAACCAAGGATTTTGCAAGAAATTCAGAATTTCACCATTTTTCATCTTCTCTGTAGAGAAAATATTAAGATATGCTCTTCTATGCTCCAGACAATAATTCCTAGGATTCTGGATCATAAGCCATAGGTTAATAATTATGAGAGTTTAGCCTTCAACATATGAAACAGCAGGTTGGGAAAGTCTAATTTAATATAAATTTAGATAAATTACCAGCATCCATTGTTTGCAGGATGTCAAGTTGCTGGTTTGGAAAAAGCCTTTATCTGAGAAACATGAAGAGCTTCTAGATTAAATGGGCCAATGATCTGATCCAGGGCTCATCAAAACATATGGACACAATTTCTTCAAGGACAATTGTATATGAAAAGTCAGATTTTTTTATTTTGATTTTTTTCCAGTAGCTATAGTTGTTTTCATTATGTCAAGGCTGCAATTACTCAGAAAGAGAATAATTTGGGAGAGGGTTCTGAATATAACAAAACTTTTGAGGCTAAACAGAAGCTGTCTCATTTCATGACACTAGTTTGTTATCCATTAAGAATGAAGTAGGGAATCTCTTCCAACAAATATAGCATAGCAACATAGAGACAACAATAAAGCAAACTAAGACTAAGATAGCCTTTATTGTCATTTTTACTGTGGGCACAATGGCACACACCAAAAATGAAATTTAGTTGCCCACTCTCAAAGTGAAATAAATACATGACACAAACCTAAAACATATTATATACAACATATGTGTAGAACCACACCCCTACATCACAAATAAATATTAAATACTGTCCATCTTGAATATATAACAGAAGAGGAAGCCTGAGAATTCACAAGGTTAATGTTGTATGGAATGAAACTATGGCTGAATCTGGATGTTCTGCTACGGAAACCATGAAGCCTCCTTCCAGAGGGTAACAAGGAAAACAGGTCATGAAGAGGATGAGTAGTGTCCCAGATAATCTTACGAACCCTGTTCAAACAATGCTTCTGTGCTATGTCCTGGATGGGAGGGAGGGAACTGCCAATGATCTTTTTGGCCATCCTCACAACTCTCTGCACCGTCTTCCTGTCTGAAGCAGTAATGCTTCCAAACCAGACTGTGATGCTATGTGACAGGATGCTCTCGATTGTCCCCCTGGATAAAGTGGTAAGGATAGAAGGAAGATGTGCTTTTCTCATGCAATGCAGAAAATGTAGGCTCTACTGTGCCTGCTTTACCAGTTTCTCACCAGTTTCTCACCAGTTTACCAAGCCAGCCTACTCGTTAACTGCACACCCAGGAATTTGATGTTGGTAACCCTCTCCACAGGTGAATCATTAATGCACAGAGAAGTGTGGCTGTGCCTGCCCTTTCTGAAATCGACAATGATCTCTTTAGTTTTTCTCATATTTAAAACTAGGCTGTTTTCCTTACAACAGTTCACCAACGCCTTAACCTCCTTGCGTTAAGCTTCCACATTGTCATCATGAATAAGGCCCACTACTGTTGTATCATCTGCAAACTTCACAATATGGTTGGTGGCAAACCTAGCACAACAGTCATGAGTCAACAGGGTGATCAGCAGTGGACTTAGGACACAGCCCTGAGGAGAACCTGTGCTCAAGAAAATGGTGTTAAAGGTATTTGTTCCAGCTTGCACATATTGGGGCCTGTTGGTAAGTAAATCAAGAATCCAGTTGCACAAAGGAGTGTTTAAGCCTAAAAGGCCCAGTTTGTCTACTAGATGCTGGTAGTTTGTCTATTAGATGAATTTGCATAAGCAAGGAATTCTGTGGAAAAATTAGGAAGACAACTCTTAAGGAATTAAATCTTTACTCCTTCTTTCATAAAAAAGCATCAAAGACTTTTTGCTCAAAATAACTTTGCTTCTATTATTTTGTTTATCTCTTTCATCCAATTAACATGCTTGAGGTTTGTTCCCAAATTCCACCTTAACACTTTAAGTGAAGCATAACATGATAAATTCTAGCATATGTATATAACTTTATATAATGTATATAACTTTAGAGCCAGTTTTGTCTAGTAGTTAAGGCACTGGGCAAGAAAAGAAGAGGCTGTGAGTCCCACCTTAGGGATGAAAGCCAGCTGGGTGACCTTGGGCCAGTCACTGTCTCTCAGCCAAACCCACCCATAGGGATGTTGTTGTGGGGAAAAGAGGAGAAGGAAGATGTATTAGGTACTGTATGTTCACAACCTTTAGTTACTTATAAAGTAATAAAGGCGGGATAAAAATCTAATGAATAAATAACATTGTACCAATCCATTAAAACTCCCTTTTATGACTCTGTAATACCTTAATTTGAGGTAAAGTTGGGGCAACTGGATGGAGCTGAGCATTTACTGGCTGGATGCCCTTCCTGATACTATGCGGGATTTGCAGCAGATATTTTTTCTTCACACGGAACTCTCAAACTTCTGAGTGGGAGGCTAGCATCTTTACCACTAGGCCACCACACCACTCATTGTACCATTTTTGTTTAATAATTAATGTAATAAACTAGAATTGGCTACAATCACACATTATACCATTAAATCATGATTATTACTCAACTATAACCATGATTATAGAACATGCTAATAAAAATATACTTTTATTATTTTTCCCTCTTCACTAATATCTCACAAACTTGAATGCAGTCAAGCCCTCCCTTACAATCAAGACAATTAATTTTCAACATCAAATCAAGACATACAATTTTCTTCTTTTTACTTTATAATTAAAGTCCATAAGAAAGTCCATAATTAGTTAGAATGAGAAGTCACTTTCATTGGCACTTGGCAGAGAAATTACCTTATTAATAATAAAGCATAAACCACTGGCCTCTTTTTTGTGGCTCTTAGACTTTGCATGTAGCCAAGTAATATTCTAGCAATATTACCTAAAATTTCATATGTAAGACATTATTCACAGTATGTTTCCCGTTATTTTGTATAACATTATTCTTTGTGAAAATACTGTTTTGGCCTCAAGAGAAATATTGCAATTGAATGCAAAGCAATATAGCTTTGGAATTAGGCCATGATATTAAAAATGAATTTATATATTTTAAATTAGTTTGGCCATCAAGACAAGAGAGACATGATTTTAAAAAATAATAATTAGAAAAATTGAGTGAGAATACATGGATGAAGGAATTGTGGCTGCAATCTTATAACCCATCACCTGGGAGAAAGACATATTCAACTCCCTTTACTTCTAATTAGATGTGTTCAGGATTTCACTGCACTTAATATAAATTAATATAAAGAGAGCAGTGCTATTTTTAGCCAAAAGCATTAGAAAATGTTTCTTCATGTGGTATTATGTTATTCAAAAGTAGAAAAAAAGTAGAAAAACCACTATTTCTGCATTTAAAGGAATTTATATATTATAGTTTAGTGTAGTAAAGGGGGAAAAAGATATATAATACAACTCTCTGGTAGCTCCCCACAGACTATATGTTAGGCCTAGGGAAAGAGATTTAACATAACCATCTGTCTCCTAGCTGCTGTGGAAACCTTTAAGGTCACTTTGATGTTAGATAATGATAGTTCAACTCTGAGTTTGGACTATTATATCAGAATGAGTCCCTATAGGAAAGCTCAGGGAATATAGTGGACATATCCTATAGAGATCTAAGGGAAGCTCTAGAGATAGCAGAGATTAATTCATTCTCACTTAAACGAATAAGAATGGCTATAGAAAAGGGTAGCAAAACTACTGTTGTTTCTTTTTGAGGGTGTGTGTGTCCAATAACAGAATCTCTAGCTCAAAATTTTCATCTGAGGATTGATGTATCAGAATCAGCTGCATAGATGCCAAAGAAGTAGTTTTTCACTTCCTATACCCATTTCCTTGCATAGTGTAAGGCATCACAATTACAATTAATAATAATGTTAAAGGCAGTAATGACTATTATCAAAAGTGTTCAACCCCTAAAGGATTATACTACCACCTTCTGAAATCATATACACAAAAATTGGATGTAATTATCATGTGAGTATATATATCTCTATATCTCTATCTATCTCTATCTCTATCTCTATCTCTATCTATATCTCTCTCTATCTCTATCTCTATCTATATCTATATCTATATCTATCTATATCTATATATCTAGATAGATATAGATATAGATAGATATATAGATATATAGATATATATATCTCCTTCACTCATAGATTACATTAGGAATATATTTGATATCTATATTGTCTGAATTCCTTATATTAAACTCTCAAAATGGAAGGATATAGTTCATTGATTGCTGAAATTGACATGTTTGTTGTGTTTTTTTTAAAAATAGAATACTTTGTCTCAAGAATTTTTCCAACATGAGCAACTAATTTGCTCATGGATATATATATGAATACATGTGTTTATATGTACAAATGAACATCTATGAGGGCAGTCCTTTGAGATAGACCAGATCAGAAAACAGACACCACAACAGCTACTGGAACTCTATTATTAAAGGGTATATATAAACACAATATTGAATGACTGAAAGAGATTTTCTTTCCTCTTTCTTTTGAATGGTATGTAGATGTTGTTTATCTCTGTATACCTGTTGTTGGTTGATTTATCTGAGTGCGAGGCTTCCAGGGATTCTGTAGTGCTTGGACTTGGACTTGGCTTGGTCTAGGATGCTCACAGTTTCCAGTTGAAACTTTGGATAAGACTGTCCTTATTTGATGAAATTAAGGAGTTTTCATCATGCCTTCTGACTGTTAGTTGGTGTTAATGGATGCACTCTGCTTAAAGGATAATTCTGAGTCAAAGAGTATATTTTCCTGTATGCTTAAGCACATGCCTTTCCTAGGATCTTGTTTGAGAAGCCACAGAGCATCCCTGTCAAGTTTATTTTCCAAGTAATGTGCAACCAACCAGTCTTCATTCTGTTCCACTTTAGCTTCTATAGAATTGGTAATATTAAGACTCAGGTCCTGCCTCTATACTGCAGTAGTGAGTCTCTGCCTGTTTCTTTGGAATAACTTACTCTGGCTTCTGATAGTTCATTATCTGACTTAAGTCCACATAAGCAAAACTGGGATTTGCTGGTGACTGAGTTATCTGCCATTGTGTTTCTCTATCAGGCATTCATTTCAGAATCCGTGTCATAAATTTCTTAGATATTTAGGACTTCTCAGTGATATCTGATTGCATACTGTAATCTGTCTGCCATTGCCTAATCCTCACAGAAAGAGTTGGCCTAGATTCTGAGGGGCATCATAAAGCTACCTTAGACTATTACCATGTCTGTTTTCTGCAAAAAAAGCAAAGGAAGACTATGGCAGCATCCTTGAGCTGTTATTCCCAATCTATAGATGTCCATTAGTATTAAGCCTTGTACTGCTTCTCCTTAATTGGTACACTTTCTATTCCGTAATATTTTCTAGTGACTTTCACATCTGGATTTAGATTATTCAATTCAAAAACACTGTTTTTTTTCTTCTTTATCTATTATCTTGTAGGCTTGTATGTGTGTTTAGGAACTTTGTCTTGCAGTATTTTTGACAAACATCAGATGATCATCAGTCTTTTCAGTAAGTCATGACTTTAGTCTTGCTACTTTGCCATCAATCTCAATTTTACCCAGTGCTCCCTGGCTTTTACATTAGATACCAAGGAGAAGACAAGACAAATTTTTCTTCCATCCTCCTTCTTGTACCAGGTACTCCACTGCCAACCATTATCCTCCAAGGCTCATATTGTGACCACATCACTAATGAAGAGGCACTACAAAGATCAGATTTAGAACACATATTGAGAACTGTGAATCAACATTGAATGTGACTTGTTGGTCATATCTTACATATGCTTAAAGATCAACATCCAAAAATTGTACTATGTTGGATACCCTCTGGAGGAAAGAGAAAATGAGACTGGCATCAGAAAACTTAGCACCGCTTAAGAAAGATTTTAAGATTACTAATGTCCTTTAGTGCCAGAAATGCTGCAAATGATCAAAACCATTGGAAAACACTTGCTGCCCAATGTTCTCTCTGCAGAACCTAAGGATGATGATAATATTCTTAAACTGAAACTCCTATTTCTATGTCCATTACAGGGTCCCATAGACTGCTCAAAAGCACAAGTGTGCTCTAAAGAAGCACAAAACAAAACATAAACAAAAAAAATCAATAAACATTTTTTCCACTGTGTTTCACCAAATCATATATGAGCTTGGATCCACCTGTAACACAGAAAGAGGCATAAAGCAGACATGTCAAACACAAGGCCCGGGGGCCGGATCCGGCCCACGAACTGGTTTCATTCGGCCCACGAAGCCATCCTGGAAACAGGGAGGGAACGGCCCCCACTGCCTTGGCCCTGGCCCAGAGGCCGTCCTTCTGCCAGAGACCCCCAGATCTGTCCCACTCCTGCCCAGGCCCCCATAGGCACCCTTGATGCGAACGATGTAGAGCTGACCATGTCCACCCAGTAGGCCATACGCACTCTAGCCACACCCACCCAGTAGGCCACGCCCACCCTGGTCATACCCACCCGGCCCCCTGAGGGCAACCACAATGCTGATGCGGCCCTCAATGAAATTGAGTTTGACACCCCTGGCATAAAGCAAAGAAAACTTCTCAGCATTCCTTAATTCTCAGCTCCCATTATTAATTGCAATCCATCATCCCATCTAGTCATGCTGGCAATTGTAACCTAAACACATTTAGGCTTTAGGGAGGGTTGCTTTGTGTCATATTGTATATGACTAATTCACTGTTTTTGGTTATTTACAATACAGCATGACTTTTACTTTTATCGAGACAAGCAGTTTGAGAAATAGTGTGTAGCGATTTCTCATGCATCCCAAAGCGGAAAACATTTTGTTGTTTCTCCACCAAAAAATAAAAAATAAAAAACAAAACTCAGCAAGGGTGAGATTGTTTGATTAATTACAGCTAATCTCTTTCACTTTTGTTCTTAGTATTCATATGATATCATCAATATTGCCTAATAAAGGGCTTGTACTTAGTTTTAAAGTAGAAGTTATTTAATGACATCAAATTAGCTAAACAGAAGCTCCATTTAAATGTGGAGGAATAATAAAAAGCAGAAGACAAATCTCCATTAACATATGTTACAATTCCTTTACGTCTCTTCTGAAATACCAATTTAACTAGATAATCTGGGAGGTGGAGGGAGGGAGGAGGAAAAGAATGGATTTTCGTCATTGTTCATTTTTTGGTCAATTGCCTAGCCTAAAAATTAGAAGTGATTATTTCATATGCTGGTCATCTGTTCTCTAAGTTCCAAACCAGTCATTTTAACCTAGAGAATAAAAAAGAACTGTGAGATAGAAAGAAAAAAATGTTTGGAGATGATTAAATGGAACTGGATTTGCACCAATGACTTGGAAGTGAAAAGCTCTGTATCCGATTACCAATCTTGTAAGCCATCCAAGCTCCTGGCTTCTGGGGTTTATTCAATGACATTTTACATTTTTTTTGTCCTTAATGTGGAAAAAATCATTGCGGCATTTCCTTCTGTATAATGTACATACTAAGGTTTGCTGTGTTAAAAAACGCCAGAGATCTCTTACCATATTTCTAAATGACATTCTTGATTAAAAATGTCCCAGAGAAAGAAAGAAAGAAAGAAAGAAAGAAAGAAAGAAAGAAAGAAAGAAAGAAAGAAAGAAAGAAAGAAAGAAAGAAAGAAAGAAAGACATTTTAGCTTTGGCATTGATGGTTTTTTTCCACATTATGGCAAAAAAATATAGGAAATAAAATTGGATAGTATTTAATCACAATGAACTTGCAAGTCTCATGATTTTGTAAGCATTTCTGAGCTTTGCTCGTTTAATTTAAAGACCTGGATAAAAAGTTATAGGTTTCTGTCCTTCAAAATGTGTTTATGGTTTTTGAACATTTTCTCTCCCCCCTCGACCTCCCACTACACACCACACGTTCAGTGCATGGAGAGGATGGGACATACTTCATCCTCTCCATCTCATCACTGCACCACGGCTTATTTGGCAGAGAAACCAATGCACATACAGCTGAATCAACGGAGGCTGTTTATGTCATATGGAACTCTGTAATAAGTATCTGAGTTATTGCATTTCTATCCTGTTTTTCCTTGAGGAAATTTTATCAGCAGTTGAATTGTCATTCTTCGACATGGGGCCAGGGAGAGGACTTTTAAGCAATCTCTTCATTTGGGGGAATGTTTATGTGTGATTTTCCAGGCATTAAAATATAATAAAAATCAAAAACTCCCTGCTCTCATATTTAACTTCCATTTCATTGTCAACTAGGGTTTTGAGCAGGTTCTTCTCAGACCTGGCCGAACTCTCTACAGCACGGCTGCCATATATAGCTGGCATTTGTACAGGTGGAAGAGATATCAGAAAAAAGCCCTTCTTGAGAGTAGAACTGATATGATATTGGCATCTGTATTATATCCTTCTCACCAGTTAGCATACTTCGCCCTCCCCCCAAAAATGTGATTATCTTTACAACAGAATACAATAAAACAACTGAAAATATACAACAGAAACTAGAAAATCTTAACACAATAATTTATTTATTTACATTTCATCTTTATTATTTTTATAAATAACTCAAGATGGCAAACATACCTAATATTCTTCCTCCTCCTATTTCCTCCTCCTATTTTCCATATAACAACAACCCTGTGAGCTGGTTTGGACAATGTATGATTGGCCCAAAATCACCCAGCCAGCTTTCATGCCTAAGGTGAGCCTAGTCTGGTGCTAGAATTTTAAATACATCAAAACATTACATGGTTGTTAATATGATTTGTAACATTTTAATGACGCGGTGGCTCAGTGGGTTAGGACGCGGTGGCTCAGTGGGTTAGGACACTGAGCTTGTCGATCAGATGGTCGGCAGTTTGGTAGGTCGAATCCCGAGTGCCGCGTAACAGAGTGAGTGCCTGTTACTCGTCCCAGCTTCTGCCAACCTAGCAGTTCGAAAGCACATAAAAATGCAAGTAGAAAAATAGGGACCACCACAGTGGGAAGGTAACAGCATTCCGTGCGCCATTGGTGTCTAGTCATGCCGGCCACATGACCACGGAGATGTCTTTGGACAAGCGCTGGCTCTTCGGCTTTGAAGCGGAGATGAGCACCGGCCCCTAGAGTTGGAAACAACTAGCACGTATGTGCGGGGGAACCTTTACCTTTACCTTAACGATCATAAGCCTGCTTAAAATGTACAATTAATGCTTATTATGAAATTGATAAAGAGTTGCAAATTTGTTTGAATTATTTTATAAGAAAGATTTTGATCTTTGAGCTTAACGAAAAACTAAAGTATCCATTTAATTGTTATTTATAAATGTTAAAAAGAGATTTTTTTTAAAGAAAGGAGCTGTTTGGAAAAAGAACATACCAGTAGGTATGTTAATTTCTAACTTTCTCTTCTTTATATTCCAATCAATTTATAGTGTTTATAAATATTTAGACCCCCATTTTAAAAACCATATTGTAAATATTTGTATTTGCCTTGTTGCATGATATGACGTGTATATGGAAATCATTCTTGCTTGAATTTGATTAAACTTCAATTGTGTGTATATGATGTTAATGTTGCCATTGATGTGTATTATCCAAATTTAAGTTCCCAATCAAATATTGTCAGATTTGTCTCTTTCTTCATATCAGCTGTGAACATGTATTTTAATCAACTAAGGTGTTTCTTGTTAATCTGGGATCATTCCTAATTTTAAAAATGTGATTTGATTTCAAATTTAATTTCTAAAATTGCTAAAATTTTCTGAATAGTGGTTCATGGTTAGAAGGAAGTATTGCAGGTAAACTCTATCCACTGTCAAGAGTTCAATCCTGACTGGCTCATGGTTGACTCACCGTTCCATCCTGCTGAGATTGGTAAAATAAGGACCTAGATTATTGGGGAAATAAGCAGATGTTCTAAACAGCTCAGAGAATGCTGTAAAATACTGTGGAGTGGTATCTAAGTACTATTGCTATAGCTATAGCCAGTGCTTTTTTTGTAAAAGAAAAAGGTGCCAGAACTCACACATGTCATACAACCCGCCTTGCCTACCCTACAAGGTTCCATCCAAAAAAGGTGCCAGAACTCTGTTCTGAGCGTTCTATGAAAAAAAAAAGCCATGGCTATAGCTATCATCTATGTCTTTTCAATTACCTTTGAGGGATTTTACATATCCACCACATGTGGTAAAATGTTCCTTCCATTTCATGGCATTTCCAACATTTGTTACCATATAATTTGTCTATCTTGGAAATTATGACAAAGTTGTGTGCCATCTGTAAAACATTTTATACCAGTTTTATTGTAGATTATAACTTGTAGTACATTTTATGGATTTGGTCCATTATTCTTGTTATTGTTGTGTTGCAACCATTATATCATACACTTTTTTATTTCTTTTGTCTCCATATCTAGAGTTTTTATATACAGATGGTGTTGATTTTGTGTAAGTGTTTCAAATTCTGTCATTTTTCTTAGTCTCTTTCCTTTGTCCTTAAGATCAGACGTTATCCATTCAACAATTTGTGAGTACACCAATCATAGTATATTCTGGCCTTCACTGAGAAATTCTTGCTGTGTCTTTAATCTATTTATGGAGTCTGGGTGAACAGAGAGTATGGCATTCAAGGGCAAAGGCATAACATGGCCTTCTTTCTCTCTGCCATGTGTTTGGCAGAGAAAAGAAGCAAAATTGCTTTTATTACCCACGATGACCTTCTTACTCATTTGGAACAATTCCAAAACTATAGTTACCTCTATTAGGAACAGAGAAGATTTATTCTTATCTGTGTAAGAGAAGGTGGATTACCTTCTGTGGGGGCACGTCCTAAATTGAGGCACATCTATGTTAAGCCTCTGGATGAATGCCAAAGCCCCAAATATTATCATAAGATTTGACAGGTTCATGGTACAAAGTATATATTAGTCAAAACTGTGTTTCTTGTTTAACAGTAACTATTTACAGAGCATGATGACCCATCTAACATCTATATATCCCGTGATGGAGAAATATTATTTATGCTAAAATGTAAATAGTTTGCTTCCAATTATTCCAGAATTAATTATTTGCCCTTCCAATATAGGGACTGGGTGAACAAGACTAAAGTCAGCAGAAAAACAAATTGGAAATTCTGTTTTCACAATCCAGATCATATCATGGAGAGGGCAAAAGTTTCATCAGTCCCCTCCTAATACTTTTCAATGACCATACAACTCCTACGATCACCAACTTAGACTTTAAACAGTATTGGGCAAAACAATTCCCACTTCTAGAACAAACAGTAAATTAATGTCTGAAAATAATTGTGGAACTTATTGTGCATCCATATCTGCTTTCTTATTCAAATTCACTCATGAATAAGTGACACATTTTTTTATTGCTTCAAAAGATTTCTATGTCTTCTTTTACAGATTCAAGACTATGAAATACATATATTTTGGCAGAAGGTAGGGTCAAAAAGCTAAAAGAAAAAGAAAAACATTTTATTTATTTATTTGCTTACAAAATATAAATTAAAGTCTCTTAAAGTGGAAAGCATAATTAGGCTGCAAAGTCCTGGAACAACCATTCCTTCCAGATAGTTAGGATGGAAAAACCAGCTGAAATATCTGTCTTCCTTTCAAAAAGTCAAACACATGAAGCAATCTTGATTCTTCCTAAAATACATTTCATATTTCTTCACCCTTGAAAAGACTGGTATATGTTGCTGTTTTTGTAATGTGAATCACAGCTGTTTAGATATGATCCATAATGATCACTGTAACAGTATAATTTTAATTAAAGTAGGAAAGCAGAGAAGTATCCTTCAGTGTTTTCATGTGACTTTATCTAATTAGTGCTTTCTAAACTAATACACAAATAGAACACTTTCATGCTCCCAAAGCTACAATATTCAAAGGTTTACTTTATAGTTCATAACTTTCCAAATATAGTCAAAAATATGTGTGGCTTGGAAGGACATATGAAAACCAATTGCCACTAATTTGGAATAATTTGCACAAACCTTAATCTCCTTTCACACTCTATTTGGGAGACACTCTACTTGTGAGATTCATATGTTTACATATGTGGCTTATAAAGCCAAGACTACTGGGTATTTTTTTGCTGTGCTCAGCTTCAGATGGTATGCTACTTCTGCCAGTTCCTAGCATTTGATGTAGTGAGTTATGAGTTATTTATTTCATTTGTTGGTTTGCCTCTTTATTTTCATGCCCTCAAGTCATTTTTGATTCCTGGCATGTCCCTGCAGTTTTCTCAGCAAGATTCCAGAAGTAGTTTGCCATTGCTTTTTTCATAGGGTGGAAACAGAATGACTGGCCCAAGGTCACTCAGATAATTTTGTACTTAAGACAGGACTAAAACTCTCAGGCTTTTGGTTTCTAGCCATATGTCTTAACTACTATACCAAACAGGCTCTCTATTTATTTAATTATTAGATGCATATTCTACCTTTCATCCAGGAGCTAAAGGCAATGTATATAGCACCTTTTCCTATTTTTCCCCACAGCAATATTGTAGGGTAGGTTGGGCTGAGTTATCATGATTGATTCAAAATTACCTAGGAAACTTCTGTGCCTGAACATGGAGGAACCTAGAACTCCCTATTCTTAATCCAACACCTTAAGCATTCTATTCCATTGATTTCCACACTGATAATATTCATGAAAGTTTCCTACAGATCTTTTAAAAGCCTGTTAGCGCAGAGTAACACAATCAGCAAAGGGGTTATGTTGTTGATAATTTGTCACCAATGCAGTCTAAGGTGCCAGTTATTACCTTTAAACTCTGGTCATTTTAGAGCAGGCCGGATGCGTCATGCTGAAGCCATGCCCACCCCTTTGCCGGCAATGGCAAAACTGTCCCGATACATTGCACGACACCACATGACATTGTGAGTTTGACATGTCTGTTTTAGAGGCTGTCACATCCTAATGCTTCTACCAATTCTTCAACAGTTATCCGAGGCACAGCTAACATGCAATAGGCTTTCTCAAAGGTAGACAGTCTCATTTAAGAATGTATCCCCCAAGACATTAGGTCATCTATCTTTTTTTCTAATACATATTTTTCTTAATAGACTTGTATTTCCTTCATAAATTTATTTTTGTGTACATTTTTAAAGTTGTAAAAAGTAGTATAGGAAAATTCTAAGTAGCTCATTAAAAATAGTTGTAGTCATGTTGGCCCATTGGGGGGGCGGGATCTGAAATGCATATTTGCCTGTTGTAAAAAGTGGAGATTTCATTGTGTTCATGTATACTAATGCAGCTTGTATAACCATGCATAGACATGTATACACATTTGTCCTCCACAGCCAATATTAAGAACATTTTCTGCCATCTTACTAGGTACATTAATACATTTCTGTGATGGCTACTAGCATACTTTAGCCCTATTTATCCTTGTGATAAACCAAGCTCCATGTTAATAGAATAGGGAAAAAAAACACTTATTTGTCTAAATGTGATTATACACACAAGGAATTTGTCTCTGGTGCATAAAGTCTCATTGTACATGCAAAAAACAAAATAATAATAATGATGACAATAATACTAACAACAGCAGCAGCAGCAAAGTAATAATAATCATAAAAACAATATCAGTAAGAGAAGGTAGTGGTACAGATGAGAAAGATAATATTAATACAGCCATTCTACATGGGTAAATATACTTAAACATAAGACAGCACTGTGGGAATTAGATGTTCAGCATCTAATCAGTGATGGCACAAGGAAAAACACTGTCTCTCTGTCTAGTTGTTTTGGCATGCAGTGCCCTGTAGAGGTGTCCTAAGGAGAGGAGTTGAAATAGTTTATGTCCAGGATGTGAGGGGTCTGTACATATTTTCTCAGCCCTCTTTCTGGCTCATGCAGTATACAGGCTCCTCAATGGAAGGCAGGCTGGTTGCAATACTTTTTAACTGCAGTTCTAACTTCATTGAAGTTTGTACCTGTCCTGTTCGATTGCTGTACCAAACCAGACAGTACAAATGACAGATTCAATAATTTCTTTGAAGAACTGCATCAGCAGCTCCTTGGGCAGCCTGAACTTTCTGAGTTGACGCAAGAAGGACATTCTTTGTTGTGCCTTTCTAATAATGGTTCCAATGCTAGATGTCTATTTCAAATCCTGGGAGTTTATAGAAATATATATATATATATATATATATATATATATATATATATATATATATATATATATATATATTTGTGTAAATTACTAATTATATATATATATATTTGTGTAAATTACTAATTATATGAACTGTCCGGTGTGACTACAGCCTGTTCGATGGCCTTTGAGATAAGGCTGAAAACAGGAAATAAAGATTTGCCCCATGTTTGGGGCCTAGCAAGGTAATCTAAGAGTTAACATATGACACACACACACACACACACACACATATATATGTTTATATATATATATATATATATATATATATATATATATATATATATATATATATATATATATATATATATATATATATATATATATATACATATATATATATATACATATACATATACATATATATATATGTGTCAAATGCTTGTTAACTATTTTTACATTACCTTGCAAGGCCCCAAACATGGGACAAATCTTTATTTCCTGTGTCAGCCTAACCTGAAGGCCATCGACAGGCAGTAGTCACACCGGTGACAGCTCATATTTGTGTAAATTTTAAATTGCTAACAAACTCCCTTAATTCTTTGTTAGCAATTTAAAATTTACACACACACACACACACACACACACACACACACACACACACACACACACATATATATATATATATATATATATATATATATATATATATATATATAGATATATATATATAGATATATATATATATATATATATCTTTGGTCATTCGGGTTTTTTCCCACGTAGAATTGGAGGTATCAGGGCAACATTTCAACAAAATCTCATCCATCATCCTCAGGCTGGTGACTTCAGCTTCGTTCTGGGAGAAGTGTGTGATAGTGGCTGTTTTTTCTTCTTTTTAAAACTGCCAGAGGGTGTGTGTGTGTGTGTGTGTGTGTGTGTGTGTGTGTGTATCCATCCCTTTAATTCTTTGCTAGCAATCTAAAAAAAATTTTTTTTTACACAAATAGGAGCTGTCACTGTTGTGACTACTGCCTGTCGATGGCCTTCGGTTAGGCCGAAACAGGAAATAAAGATTTGTCCCATGTTTGGGGCCTAGCAAGGTAATCTAAAATAGTTAACAAAAGAATTTAAAGGGAAACTGAGATGCATTTCTGACTCTTTAGTCTTCATCAGTCAGCTATACCCGTCTGAGATTCGAACCTGGGCTGATTGCATACTAGGCAGTGTTATTTGCCTCTAAGCCACAAGGTCTCTCTCGCTTTTGTTAGCTTTTTTTTTCTGCAAGGGAAGATATGTTTCAAGTGTTAACCATTTAGATTACCTTGCTAGGCCCCAAACATGGAGCAAATCTTTATTTCCTGTTTTCAGCCTATCTTGAAGGCCATCAAACAGGCTGTAGTCACACTGGACAGTTCATATATTTGTGTAAATTACTAACAAAGAATTTAAAGGGAAACTGAGATGCATTTCTGACTCTTTAGTCTTCATCAGTCAGCTATACCCTTCTGAGATTCGAACCTGGGCTGATTCGAACCTGGGCTGATTGTAGTAATTTACACAAATATATGAACTGTCCAGTGTGACTACATCCTGTTTGATGGCCTTCAAGATAGGCTGAAAACAGGAAATAAAGATTTGCTCCATGTTTGGGGCCTAGCAAGGTAATCTAAATAGTTAACACTTGAAACATATCTTCCCTTGCAGAAAAAAAAAGCTAACAAAAGCGAGAGAGACCTTGTGGTTTAGAGGCAAATAACACTGCCTAGTATGCAATCAGCCCAGGTTCGAATCTCAGAAGGGTATAGCTGACTGATGAAGACTAAAGAGTCAGAAATGCATCTCAGTTTCCCTTTAAATTCTTTGTTAGTAATTTACACAAATATATGAACTGTCCAGTGTGACTACAGCCTGTTTGATGGCCTTCAAGATAGGCTGAAAACAGGAAATAAAGATTTGCTCCATGTTTGGGGCCTAGCAAGGTAATCTAAATAGTTAACACTTGAAACATATCTTCCCTTGCAGAAAAAAAAAGCTAACAAAAGCGAGAGAGACCTTGTGGTTTAGAGGCAAATAACACTGCCTAGTATGCAATCAGCCCAGGTTCGAATCTCAGAAGGGTATAGCTGACTGATGAAGACTAAAGAGTCAGAAATGCATCTCAGTTTCCCTTTAAATTCTTTGTTAGTAATTTACACAAATATATGAACTGTCCAGTGTGACTACAGCCTGTTTGATGGCCTTCAAGATAGGCTGAAAACAGGAAATAAAGATTTGCTCCATGTTTGGGGCCTAGCAAGGTAATCTAAATAGTTAACACTTGAAACATATATATATATATATATATATATATATATATATATATATATATATATATATATATATATATATATATATATATATACACACACACATATACATATACATATATATAATATGTAAGAGATACAGTTAAGAAAAAAATCAGAATTCAAATTTAGTTTTTTAATTTGAAAATGATGTAATTTTGAGATATATTGACAACACACTCTGAATTTTTTTCTTTCAGAAATAATATTTTTCCCCATGCAAAACTGAACCAAATGTTCATTATTCCGTATAGCTATTTCTTCATCTTCTGCTACCCATTACGTAATAATGGAGGGTTCTTGAAGTTTTATTGTACAGCAATATAAATGAAACAGAACACATTACATGCTTGGTTTTCAATATTTGGATAGCAAAAACAATGCCAGCTCTTGTATACATACCTGGTAATAAACAACATTTCAATATAGAGGCTCATCATAATAGTGACGCTCTGGCAGGGGAATAATATTGTTCAATGTAGTATTTAATGCTAGGGCAACAGCCTCTGTTCCCAATAATCCTTATAGATTATCCCATATCATTCAAATTAGAAGTGCCACAAGAACCAAGCATGACTGCATAAAATGAGCCATGCTACAGATGCCTCTAGGACAAGTATAGTAAAATGTATCCAGATGGTTCCATCAAGAAAAGGGAGGGGTGTAAACTTGCTGCATACATCCTAAAGATATTAGGAGGGTATGGGGTATTGAACACCAGCTAAATGGGAAACATCTGTTCCCCACCTTGTTCTCTTTGACATTTTTCTTTATTGTTCTATCTTTTGAAGGTCATTTCATATCTTTTGGTGTGGAGATATTGGGTGGTTGTTTGGACAAGAATAGGTCAGGATCCCTGAAAGTTTAATGAAATTGAAAGTCTTAGAGAAAAGAAGATATTTGGTGTTCATGAATTAATGCTAATGCAGCATGCTGGAAATCTTGCTACACAAATATGGAAAGCCAATAGAAATTTGACTAGATCATAATAAATGAGGTTGTTTCTGAAACAGAACACTTTAATCTTTGGCCTTAAAATTTGTTAACCTTGCCCAAGAAATAAGGAATAATTTGGCTATGTTTACAAAACTAAGAAATGAGATTTTTGTTCTTTTCATTTTTATTAGTCTTTAGTTTCTAGTTAATCCATTCAGTATTAAGTTCCTAAATTATTGCCTTGTAGCTTTTTAATACTAAAGAATAAAAGTACATTAGAGACTTTGCATACCAGACTACTAAAGCATTTGTTCAAAATGTCTAAAAAGCATTGAAATGCTGAAAATGAATCCCATATGGCTGCTTAAATATGAGAAAAGTGAACCTTTTTTTACACTGAAAGAACATCTGTACTCGATAACGGTTTGTGTGTGCGATAACAAGCAGTTTTTCATGCATCATTTTTAGGCAACCATTATGATCTATATTGTCTCCAAACAGAGTACTAACTTCAAGATTATCTTCTAAAAGTTAGCAGAAAAAAATCAGTGGCTACTTCTTTGTTCTTTTGATGTTTATGCTTATTTTTCCCAATAATACTTTGTGTGCATCAATAGCCAGAGGGCAAGAAGGAATTTAAGGAAATTAGCTGTCACCCACAGCCAGTGATTCTGTGTACTGATAAACATAAAGGGCAAATTGTCTTTTATGTTCACCAAGCATGCCAATTATGTCATTCCTATTTACAATTATATATCGTGCATATATTTTACAATTCTGTATGGGAATGTTTGAATTAATACAGCTTTAATATAAAACATGCAAAGGTTATTTTTCCATTAGTTATATCTGGAATAAAGAACCAAATTGTGGAATCATATATATACATTTTCAGTATTTTTAGCTAAATATTGAATTTTAGCCTACCAGTTTCCATGCTTCAAGCAAGTTATCTGAATCCCTTTTATTTGGGATTCAGACCCAAGTATGGGACAGAAATTGTATTGGTCCTGTTTTTGGATTATTTCTCATAAAGCTGAGATTAGGGTTGTCCATCCATCCTTGCCTTACTTGACCACTTTGTGGTTTTTGATACAATTGATCATGATATCCTTTTTGATTGGCTCAGAGGATTGGGGATAAGCAGCACTCTGTTGTGCTGGTTCACTTCCTCTCTCTGGGGTTGATTCCAGATGGTGATAATTGGGGAGTTCCCATCTTTGGCCCTTAATGTTTTCTCAACTATTCAACTTCTATATGAGGTTGTGGTAAGCTCATCTGTCAGCATGGAATGAGGTAACATACATTGATGATTCACAATTATATAACTCTGCTCTAGTAATTTATGTGATGCTGTAATTACTTTATCCCTGCCTGGAGACTGCCTGGAGGCTGTGAGGGTCTGGATGGGGAACCTCAGGCTTCAGTTGGACTCAGGCAAGCCGAGTAGCTTTGAATTTTGAGGCTCACTAATTCTAAGACTATGCCATTTTTGGTGCTGATGAGATTGCACTGTCCCAGAGAGTCCTAGTGCATAATCTGGGTTGTCCTCTTGAACTCATGACTCCTGCTCAAAAAGCATGTTACAGTCATGGCTAGAAAACCTTTGCACAGTTTTGTGTTGTATGCCAGTTGTATGCCAGGGGATTGGACTAGAAGAGGTCCCTAGCAATTATATTTTATTGTTGCTATTTCTAATCTGAGTTAAACCAGAGTATAGTCAATTGATATGCAGAATATCCTATATCATGTACAAAGCTTGCAAGTTGGATTGGTCTATTTGTCCACTCCAGCTGCTCTCTGTTATTCCTTCCGGAACAGAAAGAGATTCTGAAAGTGATACACATACAGAACTGAGTACCAAGACAAAAAGCAGCCTACTAATGACCTGAGCAGGCTGACATACATTTATGTTTAAAAGAGATAGATATATGGTAGATATATGTCCTACTGTCTATATGGACATAACCATGTTATTCACATACAGTAGCAATAATATGGAAATAGTTTGCCATTACTTGTTATTTTTTCCCAACTTCCAAGACTCAGCTATAACCCTGGAATTCTTTCAGCCAACTACTAATCAACTCCAACTCTTCTTAGCTTTTTGAGATCAGCCATGGTGCATAATGTGCTATTACCTGAGATAGCCTTTATTTGTTTTGTTGTGGGTAGAATTCCAAATGTTTTAATTATATTAATCTGAATATTCTGGTCCCAGAACTGTAGATGTAAATTTAAATGTAGATACAGGTGGATGAATCTGATTTTGCATTATACAGAGTTCATAATAAAGTCCAGGGCCATATTATGAGAATAGTAACATTTACTGTATATCCCTAAATGATTTCCTACTTGGTTTTTTATTGATATTGTAACTTTTATTGATATTGTAACTTTTTATTGATACTGTAACTTTATTGATATTGTAACTTTTATTGATATTGTAAGTCTGTGTGATACCTTCTCTAGCATACTTTCTGCTCAACATCTGATGATTATACTCGTAGTTAGTCTCTTAGAACTATCTTATCCAAAGTATTATCAAGTTTTTCTTCTAACTTTATAAAGATATTCTTTTCTACCTTTATGTATTTGTTTATCTATTCTTTGATCAAATATTCTTTTCAGTGAATGATGCTACCATGTTATCAGTAAAAAAAATGATTTTTCTGTTTACTGCTGACAATTTTTGCAGACACCTAGTTATGGATTGTATTTAAAGTAGTGTAAGGTCCAGGCATAGCTACCGCTCTGTCTTTTTGCATACTTATGCTTCCATTTATTTACACATGCACACACATATTCACATACAAATATATTGTTGAGACTATACAATATTCTATTTGGATATTTGATTTGATCAAATCTGCAAATTGAATTAATTTTCAGAATTTAACTTTTAGATCATTTTGAAACAATGAGACAAAATGAGTGCTACTGAATCAATCTGGAGTAATCACTGGATTGTTATGCTTCTTTTTATGCTTTTCTTCCACATATGGATGCAGCTAAGTGGGGGAGGCTCTATAGTAGGATGATAAGCTCTCTGATAATAAAATGGCCCTTGAATGTTATCATCTCTTTCACTTTAGTGTATGATGAAACTCCCTTGTGTTGGAAAATATTTTAGTTTCATTTTTTCTATATTTATTTTTCTCTGTTTAGAACTTGCTTCATGCAGGCAGCAGTTTTAGTTGGAGAGAAATTGAAAGAAAGAGACACTGTTCAGTTGTTATTTTTTGCTCTGTCTTGTTCAGTTGTTTGTTCTTCTGCGTAATCTGTCTGCCTTTCCCCAAATCCATATATATTATTAATCATTCTATTTGTCTGACCTACTCCCTTGTTAGTCTCTGTGTCTCTATGTAGTCTGCCTTAGCTCCTCATTCATTCTCTTTCATTCCCTTTATTTTTCCCAATCCTCTCATTTTTTTAACTGCTACTTGTCTGTTTTGAGTGAATCTGTCTTGTGTGACTGGATCTGAGATAATGTGTCTGAGGTTACACTATTCATAGAATATAACCTATTTCTATGTATTACAGTATATTGTGCACACAATTGTGATGATACACACAAATGTTAACTTTTCTTTTTCTAAAAAAACTTGTTACAAAAGCAATCATCATTTTGGACACAAAAACAAAGAATAGTAAGATGCACAGTTCAAGAAATTAGTTTACACCACCAAAGCTTCCACTCAGTGAAATGTTAGTGTTACACCTTTGGAAGAATTCTAGAGATCTAGAGGCAGTGGTTAGACAGTTTCATTTTGCCAAAGCCATCAAATGCCAATAGGATGTGGCTCAGATGGAGATGGAGATAGAGAAATTTTCCATATGTGAGGAAGATACTAAGGGATGGGGAGAGTTTTATAGTAAAGGAAACAAAGTCATCTCCATTCTTTTCTGGGTAGTCCTCCTGCAGGAACGCTGTTCTTTCCATTCAGCAGTGGTACCAAGGAGTAAAGAAAGAGGTAGGATTCACATCTTCATTCCAAAAACATCCAAATAATATTTCATGGGATCATTTAGAGCTGGCAAAAGATAATACCTGCTTTGCAAACTTCAACCAATATAAACAACTGGGGAGAACATATAAAGCATCCGGCAACATCATTGTGATTTTATATTTAAGAAGGCAAAGGCTACTTTTTCTGATTCAATCATAAATAGATAGTAGGGTAGGAAAGACAACACATAGAGAACGTGATAAGGTTGCTCATGTCCTCACCTTTCTCATTGATTTCTGAAGTAATAGCAGTGAAGGTCATGCACATCTTCTGCTCAGAGGGCATTAGTGGGAGAATGTTATAATTCATAAGACTGGTGATCAATGACCATTTTTATCTAACAATGTATGTGTATCATACTACCATCAGCTGCATAGTAGTAGGATGACTTGCCAGACAGAACAAACTCATAAGGCATTTCAGTTAATCAAAATATCCAGGATCAGTCAGTCAGGTTGTTCAGTTCACAGGCTCCAAAACAATTTGTAAGTTCCATGGAAATTTATCTGTTGTTCCCAAAGGAGGGCAAGAATCTGGTGAGATTAATGTCAGGAGCAAGCAACTGGATCCACATGTGAAAGTTCAAATTAACTATTTTATTGTATTCTATCTATAATGCAAGAATCTCACCAGACTGTTCACCCTCCTTTGCAAACAAATAGGTAAAATTCCATAGAACTTGGAACAGGGGCAACAGGTGTAATTGCTGCGGCTGTGCAACACTTGTCCAAATCCTTGCTTGATTCCTCCCCCTTGCCTGGCCTGGCTGGCAGCTTTTCAACATAAGAGCATCTTTTAAAACAGTTTTGGAAATTTTCACTTTTAGATTGGAATAAAGGAATTCCTGAAACAAGCGCAACTTGTTTATAAGTTCTCTGCTGAACAATTTTGAAAGCTGCAATGCTGTTTGTTCTTTTTTATCATTGATATTTATATCTGTAAATAAGCCAATGAGGAATAGTTCAAAACTTTTCTTATGGTGAAAACTTTGAAGGCATTTAGCTGCAATTTGGCAAGGTTAAAATCTTCTGAAAGAACTACTTTCCTTGCTTCCATTTATCCCCACTCCCCACTCCATACACATACTAAATGAAGCAGTCTGGAATCATTTTGATGTCTATGGTCAAATATTTTCCAAATTTAAATCTTGAATTGACTGCCATATCTTTCTGCTATCATCTTTTAACATTAATTAACATAACAGTAAATAAAAATTAATAACATTGAATAAAATCATGCCATTTTCAATGTCAAATTTTCGTTTCAAATCAGAGCTATTTCTTGCAAACCTGATCACATTACCAGGTATAATAATGAAACCATCCCATTTTTCATATTATTCTATAATATTTTTGATTGAATTGTTTTGCCTTGAGATTTTGGCAATCACCACTGATGAAGGAACCATGATGTTCTAACAATTATTTATAAAGGGAAGAAATTATCTCAGATGTATTATCAAAATCTTTCAAAACCTTATATGTCTTACTTCAATATACTTTCTTAATTCTCAGGATAACTGCAAGATGATTAATGCTCTAGCTCCTTCCACATAACAGCACAAATGAATAGTAAATGTACCTATGTAACAATATTTGTTAATAATGCAAAACTGTTTGTGATTTCTTAGGCAAATATTTCTTCTTTTGTTATTAGTTGCGAAGTCGTGTCCGACCCATCGCGACCCCATGGACAATGTTCCTCCAGGCCTTCCTGTCCTCTACCATCTCGTGGAATCCATTTAGGCTCACGCCTACTGCTTCAGTGACACCATCCAGCCACCTCATTCTCTGTCATCCCCTTCTTCTCTTGCCCTCAATCTTTCCCAGCATTAGACTCTTCTCCAGTGAGTCCTTCCTTCTCATTAGGTGGCCAAAGTATTTGAGTTTCAACTTCAGGATCTGGCCTTGTAAAGAGCAGTTAGGGTTGATCTCCTCTAGGACTGACCGGTTTGATCGCCTTGCAGTCCAAGGGACTCACAGGAGCTTTTAGCTCTAGACCCCTAAAGGGATTTAATCAATGTCCATCATCTTTACAAGTGGCACTTGAAGCTGTTGTTGATTTTTTACTCAGTAGCATGGAGGTCACCCAGATACCCTAAAGAACAGGTCACCTGACATCTGTATTTCTTGAGGCAGATTTTGGCAGATTGACTGTTAATGTTGATTGAATTCTTTCTCTCTATGTCTATAGAGCTTCCTTGCATTTTCATTATATTGAATTAGTGTACACTAACAATTATTTAATATTTGTCATAATTAACTAATTGCATAAAACTATCTTGTACAAACTGCAGAGTACAAAGTATAATTGGGGGAATAGTAAAATAGTGTCCTCATCAAAAACTGATTCATTCATCATGGTTATCTTTCTTGGTAGTTTAATAATTATTCAGAAAAAGTTTCTTATGTAAAATATTACTCTGCAAGAAAGCCATTTCTTTGATATGTTGAATGAGTATATTATAGGTGATAGAAATGGAATGTCTTTTCTAAGATGGCCATGATGTCATAGCTATTATTGTGCCTATCTGTTGTGATCCTTACCCTCCAAAATCAGGTCCCCCCTGGGATATGGTTGCAGCCCTGATGGTGTTCTAGAGGGCCTTAAAGACCTGGCATGTCTCCCTGGGTTTAGGCTAGGGTGGTTGGATCCTTTACAGCATGTATGTATGTTGCTTTTGGCAGGTTACACAATGTTGGTTGTGATAAATTTGGATTGGGAATGGGAGCTGGGTGGCATCCAGTAAAATAAATTAAATAAATAAATACCTTATTCTGAATTTAAGACTACAATCATCTCTCAAAGGAAGAATAATTAAGATAAATTCATAGGTATCGTCTTTACTATACTATCAGCATAAGTAAGGTTATATTCCTACAGTATTTTAAAGATAAATAATTAAGGAAAGAAGTTACATTTTTCTCAGAATTACACAATTATCCTCTGTAGCAGCCCATGATCCCAGGAAAGGGTGGAATAAAGGTGTTCAATAGGTGCTATACTCACATGTCTCCAAAGCATGCCAAAAAAGCCAACACAGCTGCCAAAACTCCAGCTGCCAAAAAAGCCAATGCTGTCTCAGGCTAAAGGGATAAAATCAAGATCACATAAAGTGTTAGTACCACTTTATAATTCCTTGGTAAAGCCACACTTGGAATATTGCATCCAGTTTTGGTTGCCACAATATAAAAAGATGTTGAGACTTTAGAAAGAGTGCAGAGAAGAGCAACAAAGATGTTTAGGGGACTAGAGGCTAAAACATACAAAGAATGTTTGCAGGAATTGGGTATGTCTAGTCTAATGAAAAGAAGGACTAGGTGACATGAGAGCAGTCTTCCAATATCTCAGGGGCTGCCACAAAGAAGAGGGAGTCAAGCTATTCTCCAAAGCACCTGGAGGCTGGACAAGAAGCAATGAGTGGAAACTAATCAAGGAGGGAAGCAGCCTAGAACTAAGGAGAAACTTCCTGACAGTTAGAACAATTAATCAATGAAACAACTTGCTTTCAGAAGTTGTAAATGCTCTAATTCTGGAGGTTTTTAAGAAGAGATTGGAACCATTTGTCTGAAATGGTACAGGGTTTCCTGCTTGAGCAGAGGGTTGGACTAGAAGACCTTCAAGGTCCCTTCCAACTTTGTTACTCTGTTATTTTGCATGTTTTGGAGATTCAGTTTTGTTGATTATGGCCTGTCTTCATTCATCCCCATATTAAAGTTGGATGAAACAGTTCTGTTCTGTTTTAATTTTCCATCTTTTAATGTATATATTTTCTGTCTTTGGGTCAGTGTTGATTCCAGATAACTGCCTAGATTAGTCCTTTGTAGTATTCTTGACAAGACTTTCAGAAGTGACTTCTTCCTAGATTTGAGAGAAAATGACTGAATCAAATTCACCCAACTAGTTTCATGCCTTGGGTAGGACTAGAACCCATGGTCTGCCAGTTTCTAGCCTAGTGCCTTAACCACTAAACCAAATTGGCTTTCTTCAAGTCATATATGTTTACATTCTTTTAATTAGTTATTTTGTATTACATGTATTCCTTGGTTAGTTACAACAGTGCTGCACAAGAAGACTTAAGGCCATTCCTCAAAGTTGCAGCTGTTACAGCATGCTTGCACTTTGGACATTTGGTGACTGGTGCTTAATTACAACAGTTGAAGTGCCCTGAGGTCACATGATCACCATTTACAACCTTCACTTCTGGGTTCTGACAAGTAAAGTCAATGGGGAAGCCAGCAAGAAGTTGAAGTTATGGTCATATGTCATCCCACTTAATCGCCATGTGTGATTTGCTTAACAACTGCAACTGGATCTGTGGAACTGTCATTGTAACTCATTTTTTATTTTATTTTATGACTTTTAGCAATGGAGTTTCAATTATGATCATTAACCAAGAACTACCTGTACTTCTGAAATTTTCTTGTCTTTTATAACATTTTAATCTTCTGAAGATTCATTTTGTTTTATTTATTTGTTTATATGCTGCCTTTATTATTTTTACAAATAACTCAAGCCAACACACACACACAAATACAATATATATATATATATATATATCTTATATATATCTTAGCCTCCCAAATTCTTTATTAGCAATTTGAATAATTTGCATATATATATATATATATATATATATATATATATATATATATGTGTGTGTAAATTACTAACAAAGAATTAAAGGGAAACTGAAATGCATTTCTGACTCATTAGTCGTCATCATATATATATATATATATGGAGCTTTGGTTATTCGGGTTTTTCCCCGCGTAGAACTAAAGGTGTAGGGGCGATGTTTCGACGGAATCCCATCCGTCATCATCAGGCTGGTGGCTTCTGCTTCCTTCTTCTGGGAGAAGCATGTGGCTGTTTGTTCCTCTTTTTAAACTGCCAGAGGGGGTGTGTTCTGTGGGTGGTGTGCTCTGATTGGGTGGGGGAGTAAGTGTGTTCTGATTGGGTGGGAGTGTGTTTTGAATGGTGGGTGTGTTCTGATTGGGTGGGGGTGTGTTTTGAGTAGATGGGCTGGTCTCAGCTGCCAGCCTTAGATCTGAGCTGGTGAGTTGTGCTGCTTTTGTTCAGCTTCGTGTTTGTGGTGGTGCCATGTTTTTATAGTGGGTGTCAGTTTGCTTATTGTGTGGTTTGGAGGGGTTTAAAGTGGCTGATGTTGCAGCTGTAGTTAGGTTTCTGTTTTGTGGTTGTGCCTCGTTATCATTGTGGGTTCGGATTTGCTTTTTGAATGGTTGTGTGGTGGTGATGTCCTGTGGTGTTATCATGACTTTGGGTCTATCATTCTTGGTGGTTGGGACTCATCTGTCAATCAAGGCGGGTTTCCAAATGGTTGGTAGGCGAGAGGTATCATCTCGTTTGTTTATGCTGTGGGGGCGTTTTTCTATCTCAATGGCTTCTCTGATTATTCTGTTGTTAAAATGTTCAATTTTGGCGATAGTTTTGGTTTTTTTAAAATCAATTTCATGTCCCGTGGCTTCAAAGTGTTGGACCAGGGATGAAGTTTGTTCTCCTTTTCTGAGTGAGAAAAGAACTCAGTACAGAAGAAAGATCACACATCTTCACTAGTACAACACATAAACACTATGGGACACAACATCAATTTTGAAGGTACAAAACAATCGCCAAAATAGAACATCTCAATAGCAGAATAATCAGAGAAGCCATTGAAATAGAAAAACACCCAGACAGTATGAACAAGCGAGACGACACCTCCCCCCTACATGCCATTTGGAAACCAGCATTGATAGAGAAACGAATTTCAGCAAACAAGGATTTAAAAAACCAACAAACAACCCCAAATGCCACCAGCCCCAGCAAGACTCATCCACACCCAGAACAAAAACTCTCCCACACAGAAGACAGAACAAGTCAAGCAAAAGTGCCATCACCCAAGCAGAAGAACGCACACACGAACCTGACTGACCCATACCAGAGATACGTAGCAGGTCCTCGAACTCGGAGCCAAACCAAAGCTCTGGAGGCCACTACACAGCCCACTCCTCAGGACACCAAATCACAACACTCAGGATATTACAACACAACAAAAAACCCCACCCATTCAGAACACACCCCACCCAAACAGAAGACAGCCACGCCTCCAACCAATCAGAAGACATCCACGCATCCACCCAATCAGAAGACAGCCACGCCTCCACTCAATCAGAAGACAACCACGCCTCCACCCAGTCGGAGGACACCCCCACCCAATCAGAAAGCAGCCACGCCTCCTCCCAGTCAGAACACAGCCCCACTGGCAGTTGGAAGGAAAGGAACAGCCAGACCACGCATTGCTCCTGGAAGCAGCAGGAGGAACACTCCAGCCTGATGATGACAGATGGGATTTCGTCGAAACGTCGCCACAACTTTCTGAAGATGAAAGGAACACGGGAAGAAACCCGAGACTCTAGATCTACACATACAGACACCCGCGAGAATCTACGAAACACACACACACACACACACACACACACACACATATATATATATATATATATATATATATATATATATATATATATATATATATATACACACACACACACACACACACACACACATACACACACACCCCCCTCTGGCAGTTTAAAAAAGAAGAAAAAATAGCCACTATCACACACTTCTCCCAGAAGAACAAAAGCTGAAGTCACCAGCCTGAGGATGACGGATGAGATTTTGTCGTGGGGAAAAAACCCGAATGACCAAAGATCTACACACACACACACACACACACACACACACACACACACACACACACATATATATATATATACACACACACACATATACACACATATATATGTGTGTGTGTGTGTGTGTATACCCAACATACTTCCTCCTACTATTTTCCCTACAACAGCAACCCTGTCAGATGAGCTGGGCTGAGAGACAGAGTGACTGGCTCAAGGTTACCCAGCTGGCTTTCATGTCTAAGGCTGAAATAGAACTCATAGTCTCCTGCTTTCTACCATAGTGCCTAAATAACTAGGCCAAACTCTCATATTTACTTTTGCATGTTTTCTTTTTCTTTTAATGACTCTGTAATTCCTTGCATCAGGGTGGAGTTGGGGTGACTGAATGGAGCTGAGCATTTACTGACTGGATGTCCTTCCTGATGCCTACATGGAGTTCACAGCAAATATTTTCTCTTTGTGCCCAGAGAGAGAAATATTTGCCACTATCTAGGATTGAACTAATTGTGAGGCAAGAGTTCCACCTCTAGGCCACCATGCGGCTCATACATTTGTATGTATATATCATTAGAAATATAATTAGATAGTTAGAACAATATATAAGTATGTGTATATTTATGAATAGTTAATTCAGTTAAGAAATTGAGGGAAATTTAGATTCACTGAATTAAAAGTTCTTCCATTTGTGAAAAGGACTTTCGGTCCTCCATAGTAGTGACTGGTCGCAGGCTTGCAGACCGCTGCACCCCTGCGGCCAACTTTTGTCCTGCCTGGAGACCTCAGTGGTTCCAAGCCACCATGGAGAGGCGGCGAAGAAACAAGGGTGCTCTGGTGACTCTGGAATGACAGTGGTCTTTCCGTTCATCTTGGGGAAAGCCTTCTAACCCGACAGGAGAAAGGCTGTATTTCATTGATCAGCCCAACCTACTTGCAACTGGAGTTGCAAGAAAGAACTAACCAGCACTAGAGTGCTTGAAACTTGGTGAGGAATCTGATTTTCCATTTTATATGCTACACTTAATTTCCTGGAAAGAATCCCCAAGAAGCAAAATACCTCCAAAAGTGAAGGAGGGAGACTTCCACCCCATCCTTATATTAATGGAAGCGGTGAATTAAAATTTATATGGAGGATCAAAATATATGCTAATGAAATATATTTATAAACTTGAAAGCTAAAATTTAACTTTGGACAAGTTTAAGATTGTTGAATGGTTAAGACTCATTTTAAAGACCATTGTTCATATTGAAAACTAAATAGATGCTAACACCTAGTGGTGGATGAAGATTATGGCAGCTATGATTTCCATAGAGAACTTGCTAAAATCTGGGAAAAGCTAATCTGTGTTTGTGACCTTCAAAGCTTAAATAATAAAGAACAGCTGTGACAAAAAAGACAACAATCTGGACTGCAGACAAAGAGAAAATTATAAACTTTAGGGAAAAAAATCTTTTTTGAACTCTGGATTACAAATATCTATTTAACCGGGACTCTAAAGCTATTTGTAGATAAGAAGGAAAACTCCAACTTTTGGCCATCATGGATCAGAGACATGTAGACAGAACACACCAAGAAAACATAAAAACCTCTCAGGAGGAGATATATAGTATACTGCAATTAATTCAAATAACACTGAGTTCAAATCACAAAGAAATCCAAAATAACTTTGAAAATACAAATCAATCTATCACTAAGTTAACTTTACAATAAAAAAAACTTCCAGGAAACAGCAACAGAGAAGGAGCAGACAAAACAAATAAGTGGACATAAAATTGAAAATAGAGACTTAAGGACGGAACTTAACAAAGCAGGAAAACATGATTTAATCCTAGTAGGGAAAAATTTACAAGAAATGGGGAAAAACAACTCATCCCTTAAGACTACAAAATATATCTGAGGACAAAAAAACAGATTGGATAAAATGGAATGTAGAGATGTTGAAAACATCAGAGAGAAAGGAAGTGATAAGAGAAGCAAAGAAGAATAAAGTGAAAAACATTTTCAAGAAACATGGAAAGGCAAAAGCCTCACATAAAGACACTTTCTTCGATTTACTTCTTATACTTACAGCAACAGTCATGAATATATGGAAAAAGTTTTGGATTCAGCAAAACACATTGATCAAGAAAGATACTGGTCAAAGGAAAAAGATCAAAGTGAAAATTAAGAAAATAGATGATGGGATCTACCAGAGTGAATATTTAAAAAATAAACATTTGTTTGAATATGGTTAAAGAAATAGAAAAGATTCTGAATACATGTCATTCTAAGAGAGATTAATTCCTTAAATAATACTGCATGCTTTTTCCCCCTTTTTTATTTTATTTCTTGATATAAGTAATATAATGCTGCTGAAATGGCCTAGATGAAGGAAATGTTTTAGATAATTAAATGTGTCTGAATTTAGGGAAATTATAATGTAGAAAAAAGAAAAAAATGTTTTGAATAAGAGTTAAAGGATTAGATGACTAAGCACATTAAATGGAATATTTAAAGATTAAATATATTTTTAATCATGGTTAAAAAAATAAGAAATTTTGGGAATGAATATATATTGGCTTAGGAGGAATATAGATTTTAAGTAGCATTTTACTTTTTATGTTTCTTTACTCTTGCTCTCTTTTCCTTTTCTTTACTGTTTTTACCTATTCTTTAAGAAATGTAAGAGTGTTAAGAAATCTTTAAATGTGATTAACTGTTGAGAAAATCTTAACCAGCAAGAATACTTTGAACTTTATGGGAGAAACAAATCTAAATAAGGACTGTAACAGAGCAACCAGAATGATTAGATAGAAAAGAAATATTATACTGATGTGATCATTATTTCTAGGAATATTGGGAAAAATCATATATGTAACTGTTATTTATCAAAATAATAAGAACTGTATTATTTCAAGGTTTGCAAAGAAGAAATTTTGGGGAAAAGGGGAAATCAACTAAATGTACTATGTGGATTATGGATTATAGAATTGTTAATGATTTTTCTTTACAAATGCAAACCCAGAAAAAACACTGTTTACCAACTATTAAGTGATTTATGTTTAAAAAATCAATAAAATATATGGGGAAAAATAAAACTTCTTCCATTTGCTTAATATACCACTGGCAAAGATAAATCATAGTGCAGAATATGTGTAGCTCAGGGTTGAAATGTTGAGATTTTGGTGTTCACTGAACTTCTTGCAAATTTTTAATTATCAAACTAGGCAGGATCATGGTTATAAGAAAACCAAGTTCAATGAACACCAAGTTCCCAACAAGAGCAAAGCATGTCAGTCTGAGGGAAACTATAAATAATGCAAACGAAAGTGCTATCAAAAAATCCCTGCCCTTCATACAGTGTCTATGTTGGCCACATGTTTTTCCGTCACATATTCTCAGAGGATTAGTATGTTTGACTAAAAACTTACATACATTTGTCTGGGACTATGAATTATTCAACTGAAGTTCATACTGTGTAAATATGAATAGAATAACACACAAATGTCCAGAATATTGTGAGCATTCTTATTTAAGCCAAATATAGAGAAACTTTCAATGTTAAGTGAATGACTAATTCACACGCTGAATGTTCCATTTTGAATAACATCTGAACACAGATTGGTGTGTTATCCATTCATTCATCCATTTTCTGCTCTGCAGGAACCTATTGAAAGAATTCTTGCTAATATACTGGATCCAGAAATGTCCTCTTATGACTAGATGAGCTTCTTTCATTTGCAGGATCCTCTAGAGGAAAGGAGGGAAATAAAGTTTTTTTTTCTTTCAATAGCCTCTTGAGAAATTTACCAGTTAATCTTAGAAGAAATTTAGTGATATTGCCAAGCAATACAGCTATAACAGTTAAGAACAATGTTCTGTATTGACCTCCTGCTAATCTATCATAACCAAGTTTGTTTCACAATCTACAGTGGGCAGAATACATAACAAACCAGAGAAAGAAAGGAACAAAGAAAGGGAGAAAAAGAGGGAGAGGGAGAGGGGGAGTGGGAGTGGGAGGGAGGGACAGAGAAAGAAAGACAGACAGACAGAGAGAGAGAGACAGAGAGAGACAGAGAGACAGAGAGACAGAGACAGAGACACACACACACACAGACAGAGAGAGAGAGATGGAGACAGAGACAGAGAGAGACAGAGAGAGAGACAGAGAGAGAGAGAGAGAGACAGAGAGAGAGACAGAGAGAGAGAGAGAGACAGAGAGAGACAGAGACAGAGAGAGAGAGACAGAGAGAGAGACAGAGAGAGAGAGAGAGAGAGACAGAGAGAGAGAGAGAGACAGAGAGAGAGAGACAGAGACAGAGAGAGACAGAGACACAGAGAGAGAGAGAGACAGAGAGAGAGAGAGAGACAGAGAGAGAGAGACAGAGAGAGACAGAGAGACACACACACACACACACAGAGAGACGGAGACAGAGACAGAGAGAGACAGAGAGAGAGACACAGAGAGAGAGAGAGACAGAGAGAGAAAGAGACAGAGACAGAGAGAGAGACAGAGACAGAGAGACAGAGACACAGAGAGAGAGAGACAGAGTGAGACAGAGAGAGAGAGAGAGACAGAGAGAGAGAGTGAGTGAGAGACAGAGAGAGACAGAGACAGAGAGTGAGAGACAGAGAGAGACAGAGAGAGAGAGAGACAGAGACAGACAGACAGACAGACAGAGACAGAGAGAGAGAGAGAGACAGAGACAGAGACAGAGAGAGAAGATAGCTTAAGAGGGGGAGTGGGAGTGGGAGGGAGGGACAGAGAAAGAAAGACAGACAGACAGACAGAGAGAGATAGAGAGAGTTCCAAGTCTGGAACTTTTCAATATAAAGGCATTTAAATATAAGGCCATTCTACAGGTAATTTTCTCTACTCCTAATAGTCCTTTTGAACACGATTCATCAAATGTATGCCAATTAGTGTACATTCAGAATGACAATAAAATTATTACTCTATTATTCTATGTGTGGCTTTTTATTCAACCAATATTCATATTAAAATTAATTAAGGTTATGCATTTTCTCTGTAAATTGCTTGCATTTTGGGCTGGTCTTGATCAAACGGTTATCCTTCATTAGATAATTAATTTAGTGGGAACATACTATTTTGGGTAGATGTTTCTATTTTTTTCTTAATGAAATATAGTATTGTAGTGGCTGCTAATTTTCCATCAAGTACAATTTAAGTGTTAAGTCTGACCTGTAAAACCCCAGATTTCTTGATTTAGGACCTGATTTTTTGAGGGACTATTTTTCCTACTGTTATTTAAATCAGAGAAGCAGCCATTTTCCTACTGTTATTTAAATCAGAGAAGCAGCCATTGCAAGAATCTGAAGTATCAAGTACACCAAAAACCTTCTTGAATAGCCGTCTGGGCTATGGAATACTCACTCAGGAAAATGTGTTTGGTCCCTCTACTCTCAGTGTGAAAAATACAGTACTTTTGCCAAACTTTTAACTGTTGAACTGATTTTTAATGATATTGTAATGTTCATTGAAATAGTATGCATTATATTATTGTGTTTTATGGTTCATATTTGTTGTTGTTGAATGAATACTTGTGTATGCTAAAATGTGTTCATTATTTATTTATTTGTTAATCAAATTCATATAGTCACCCATCTCCCTCAAAGGGGATTCTTGTTGTTGTTATTGAAATTGGCTACAATTCTATCTTTGCACATATAAAATGGATAAGAATTCCATCAAGCTTCTTTATGTTAGACTTAACTTCTTTTTGTTGTTGTCAGTAGGAATGTTTACTCAGGCATTTGATGACATTTGAATATTCAGATTATATCTCAATAGCAGTCCTGATGCACTAATACATGTTAATTTGACATTTTATTTCTTTTATTATTTTAATCTATTGCAAGTTCCTAAGAAAAAACATATCTTGAAACAATACGGTTTGTGTAATCATTTATTAAACTGATTCTATCCTGTCTTTTAATAACTAAATGTATGAGATAGCTAATGAAATATTGAAGAGATCTATGTTATGTTATGATGTACTCCATAACATCAGCCTAACAAGACATAAAATACTGCTGTTCGGTGATAGATCAGCAGAAACTTACATAGCTTAATATATTTTCAGGAATAATTTTTATGAACATTAAAAGAGCAGGAAGGAAGGAAACAAGAAACCTTCTCTATAATGAAGTAAGTCCACAATCTCTGTGCCACTACCAAATGATCTTAAATCATTATCATCTCCTCCTCCTTTTTTTAAACTGACATAAAGAAAGAAAACATATAAAATACCAAAAAAGAAAAAATACATTTAAGAACAAAATATGCCTATGATTATGTACCAAGTCAATGTTGATTTTATGTGTCCACATAGATTTTCTCCAGCAAGATCCTTTGCCAATGTGGTCCTTCAGGTCACTGGAGTAATTGAGTGCATCCACCTTGCTACTAGTTGTCCCTTCCTTTTCCTTCCACCTTTCCCAGCACTGTAGACATCTCAAGAGAGCTAGGTCTTCTCCTAATACATCCAAAATATAATAATTTCAGCATACTCATGTGTCTCTGAGCTGAGAATTCTGGGGTGATTTGTTTGAGTGATCCATTTTTGTTTTGTTTTGTTTTATTGGCTCTCCATTGTATTCCCAAGTGTTTTCTCCATCACCAAAATCCAATTAATCTTTCTACCCTGCTTCTTTTGCTTTCACAGTGCTTGTCTCATTGTGATTTTTACAGGAATAGACTATCACAGCATCTGAATATCTTCCCCAAAGCCCTCATTGCTACTTTACCAAATGCTAGTCTGCAACACATTTCTTAATAATCATCTACATACATCTATAGTCAACTCATTTATAAGCCCCATGTAGCATAAGGTCTTCAGTCCATTGGGACTATAAATGTGATTTTCCAAGGTTGAAGAGCTATCCTTTGGCAACAATCAGGGCATGGAGAATACAATTCCATTCTCCAGCTGTTAATTTTTATGGGATAGGTATATAGTTCAAAAAGAATGTGTTGCATCTGAAAAAGTTAAACTTTTCTTCTAAATAAAATTAATATATATATAATCATTTTCCCCCAGAATATAACTTTAGGACAGAGTAAAAACATAAAGGGTTATTTTGGTTGCATTTCCAAAACAATGATTTATTCATTCCTTTTTCTGTACAAACTCCATAGGGTCTAATAAGTGAAAAAATATTTGTTGTGGTTGCATAAGCTATAGTCTGAGCTCAAGTGAGTATGTTAGTATTGAGGTTAAAATATTTCTCCATTGTTTAGATAAATTGGGAATATCCAATTCTTTATTCCGTTCAGTATTTAACATTTGCATATTAGAATGATTTATTGATAGCAAATGTTTATACAAACTGGGAGCTTTTTAGTCTCATAAAATTTAATAATTCTTTCTATTACCTTAGAAGATTGAAAATGCTAGACAGAAGCACCAAGGTACTTCTGGGTTGAAAGGATTAACTGGTGACATCACTATTGCCCAGGGGACACTGGGGGCATTAAGTTGACCACCATAGTGGTATCCATCTATCTACTCATGGTCACTCACTTTCAAGCTGCTGGGTCAGCAGGAGCTGGAATGAGTGATGGGAACTCACCCCACCATGTGGCAGTAACCATGTTTCAAATGCAACCCTGCCAATTGTCAGCCCAGTTTTCTAACCACATGCACAATCACATTCCTGAAGTCCAAATCAAGAAGTCAATAAATATTGGAACTTTAAATACTACCAGTGACTGTCAACTGACAATTGAAATTTATCCCTTAATACGAAAAATGATAAAAGCTCATCATTAACACTCCCAAACTGATCTAAGATACAAATCCCTGTATCCATCCTGATCTTCCATAAATCCATTTTTAATCATTTTTGAAGTCTGAATTACCTCATAATATTAATTTAGCATGAGAAAATGGATCAAAATTAATTGTTCCAGAGGTAATATTCTTCAGTTTCAAATTGGCATAATAGCAATCTGAGGTATATAAATTTGTTGGGTTTTTTTTGTACCTAAAGCTGTCCAATTAACTAAAGATATTATATATGGCTATTCTAAAAGGGTCTAGGAAGAAGAATTTGAATTGAATGAAAATATCCAGAATTTGCTACTATTAAAATGTATGCATCATATAACATTCAAATATTGAACTCTCCATCTCAAACTAACAATATCTTTTTTCAATAATATTTTCAGATCCTAGGAAGACACAACCACAGAAATCTATAGAACTGTGTACTGAATTTTTGAAAACATTTTCTGGATATGTTTATAGTATTTCTATGAAAAATGTAAGGTATCCTGGGAACTACTTTCATTTTAGAAGTGTTTATCCTATCCCAAAGGTTAAGATTTGATGTCTCTTATCTATCAATGTCCAGAGAAACCTTTTTAATGTGACTTATTCATATTCATTACAATTTTTTGAGAACTATTGTTTGGGATAAGAATTCCTAAATAATTAATAAATCCAATACATATATTAAAAAGATAATCACTTAATATATCAATAAGGACATCTTAATCTATGGGCATCCATTCCAACTTAGAACACTTAACAGAGTATCCTGCATTTGAACAAAGACATTAATCTGATGCATCAAAGCCAGAATCCAAGTATGGGGTTCAGAGATAAATAATAAAATATTATCACTATATAATGAACCACGAAGAAATCATTATCAATTATAAAGAAATATTTAGCAGATCTCAGAGGAATTCATTATTACTTATGCATTATGCATTATTTCGTGTTATATGTGAGAAAGATTATTTGTGTATCATTAGCCAAAATATATTTTTAGTGGTTAAAAACAAATTTGAACTGGACTTCATGCTCAAGTAGAAGTCATTTTTCTAATAAAGAGTATATGCATGATTTTTTAAGATTATTATTTCCTTCTATGGGTTTTAAATTAAAAGGTAAAGCAAGAATGTATTACATTGGTAATCTGTACTTGACAGCAGAGAGATAAAAAGAATAGATGTATATTGGCAAAGTGATCCTTATCACCACTGCATCCACACTTGTACCCTCCAGAAATACCCTAAGAGAGTTGGGCATCTTCTGAAGGCAATTCAGAATTGTGGATTGGGGGAGGACAGAAGGTATACCCATTGTGTACAAGAAGAACTGTAATGTACTGGCCTTATATGCTGTAATTGCTTGCTCATGTTTAAACTTTTTGCTAATGACTGAATTCACTTGCATGTGTTGTAACGGTTGCTGGGCCCAACTAGACTGGCTGTCTCCAGCTGGTTAAGTAGGTTTTTTGGCGGGAAACTGCTGCTTTAAATTTATTGGTCACCGCCCAGAGGCCAGCCATATAAATAGCTGTGCAGCAGCTATTAGGTTACTTCTGTTATGTTTTAACTCTCAATAAAGCCTGTTGCTGTTTGAACCCTCCGTCTTGCTCAATGCCTGCAAGAACCGAATACATAACAGTTACTGGGCACTCTCTCACTGAATATTTGCTCCAAACTGATATTTGTAAAGCTAGATTGTTAGCATTTCCCCCTGATATTTTCATTTCAACCATTACACTTCTTTCCTTGCAGCCTATGAATTGCCTATTCCTTTTTCACACAGAATGAATGTGCGGAAATAGTGGCTGAAAAAGTTAACTAGCGATCTGGTGCAATATTTTTGTAGGAAAAGAGCTTTCTTAGTCTATGATGACAGGAACTTAGAAGCACCTAACAGCACCTTTTCTAAATAACAATTAGATCTGATGAAGTGAACTTCAGCCTTTGCCTCATAGTTTAATAAAATTTGTTAGTTAGAAATGGTGTTACCAGACTCTTCATTGTTTGCAAAGGTATGGTAACCCTGTGTAAATCTCCAGAAATTGCTCCACCATATTATCTTTTTATTTTTTGACCTGAGAATATACATATGCAGATTTTCCAAAAGATTTATACTGCAAATGGCTTTTAAGTATTCAAATCCTTATCTGGATATATTGCCACATGAAAGTTATTTCTTTGGAGACCCCAGAGAAAGACGTGCCATGTTGTATAATGTTGAGATGCACAGGAAAACAAAACAATGCTATTCCTGAAGCACAACATTTGGCAAGATTCACAGCAAAAATTCAAAGCTGCTCATAATACAGAGAAAGAACATTTGCAACCATGTCAACACTTTATGAGTTAAGACAAGGTAAATTGAAAGTAGACACATGCAGACAAAGAGTCAATAATACAAATGAATTGACAACTGAATCATATGCATACTTACTAAGAAATAAGTCCCACCAAGTTTATTCCCACCCAAATAATATACACAAAGTTTACAACTTGAGTCATAACCTCTCGCTAAAATACTAAAGGGATGCTCTGTATAAATAATCGCTACATCCTTCATAACCACTGGGGGACAATTTTCTTTTCATAAATGTAGTGATCAACTTTTAAAGAGGGGAAAAAAGCTAAGCAGGTAAATTAGCATTACTTATTGTACTGATAGGAACTACGGCAAGCTATGAGATTTTGTTTGATCCCATTGATAATTAAACAGGGAAGTATTTTAATTTCAAAGGATTGTTATCTTTGTAGAAGATGATCAATCAAACATGATCTATATACTTCCTTTAGCTTTTACAGAAGGATCTCTTGCAATTTATAACAGGAAATTCAATTGTATAAAAATCTAATTATTTTATATGTTGGACTCAGCATGACTTTTCCTTGCTTATTTGGCTGGGTGATGAGTATATATTCTCCAGAGAATTATATTTTTAACATAACTTGCATTTCTGTAACAAGGGAGAGAGAAAGAGAGAGAGAGAAAACTTGGCGTACATTTTTCCATCTCTTTGCAGTAATTATAGCTAATGAAAGAAGGCTTTTTGTAAAATTGTGTGGTCTTCTGGAAAATAAAAATTTCCACACACAAATATATAGAAACAGACATCTTATTCCTCCAAATCACAAATCAATATTTAGGTGGGTAAAAATTCATTTTTCCCCTTAGGAAAAGGAAATGACCAAAACCATGTTAATAATTGTAATATTACTTGAGAAAGAAACCTGATTTATTTTAGCATGAAAATCCACCTACTGATGCTTTGTTCTGTAATAACTAGGTCATCAGTTTAGATGCTGATGTTTAAAATGCACTTAGCATCCCTATATATTCCCTCACCTAGTGCCCTAGTATATATGAGATTATATCAACGAATGTGACGATGGAGACTGGGAACATCATTTTATCAAATAAAATGAAGCAAAATATACCTATTTACCAAATCTGAATAAAAACAGAAATGTCAAAAGGTACATAGAAAATTTCTGTTTTTCACTTCTTCTCACTCATTTTTTGTAGAATGTATTCTTTTATTTATTTTATCCTGATATAAATCAGTATTGCAATCAAGGTGGTTGTTCAAATCTTTTTTAAAAAAAATGGAAAGTTTTAAATATATTTTAAAAACATTGATAAAGTGTTTGTTTTTGTGATGTTACATTTCAGTGTTCTTCAAGCTGTTTTCCAAATGTTAGGATTAGAATTTTCTGGGTATTATGAAAATTATAATCTATTAAGGATAAAACAACCTGGTGAAAGATGTTTTCATTTTGAAATGTGCTCATTTATATCTCAGTAGGAATATTTACAATTCTAGCTTACATATTATGACTCACTAATGATGAAGAATCCTGTGTTAGCCCCCAAACTAGCATGCTCTGATCCAAAGGAGATTGGCTGACATAAAATCTTCCCTTTTAAAAAATTATTCCTGATCCTCCCTTCCCTAACAGACATTTCTGAGTTTCAATTTCATCCCCTAAACTATAGTTGATTTAACCTATTCCTCATCAGAGCTACAGCTCCCATTCAGATCATCCTGGTTGCTGAAAACAAATGCACTCACTTCAAGTTTGTTGTCTTGAAGAGTTAATTCTGGCAGAGAAAGAGTGACCTTTTCCCCTACATACTCTGTCATTTTTTTTTATCAAACCTCTCCAAAGGGACTCATCATATGCAGGGCTCTATGAACAGAAAAAGAAGAGTGTTGTCCTTATCACCTCCTTCCAGAAAGTGGCAGCGTAATAGGACTTTGTAAGGCGAAATGAAGCCCAGTCTGATGGCTGCTGATTAAAAATTGACTCTGCCACATCAAAGAAGAGTTGAAGGTGAAAATGATGATCACTTCCCTCTCCCAGGGACCCTGCACCATTTCTTTTATTCAACCTTGAAAGGTTCTTTCTGAATAAGATAATATCCCTCGAGTCCATTCTGGCTAAGGCAGCATGGAAAAATGTAGATCAGTATGCCTATTCTTTATGGGGGAAAAAAGTGGTCTCTGTGTGTGGGAGGGGTGTTAATGACATAGCACTTTAAAGTAATGTCCTGTATGTGGTAAATGCTGAGAAATTAATTATAAAATGCCTCTTAGACTAAAGATCTGAAATTAATTGCTACTATGAGTTCACTAAAAGGACTACAGGAAATCTAAATTACCTGACTCCTGGAGATTTCCCTACTTGAAACATACTAGAAACTGTTTTATATATATATTTGAAAAACATGTGTCATTATATTAATCTCTTTGGCACCAAAATTACTTTTTTTAGATAAAGACATATGCCCCTTGCTAAAGCTCATGAATCTCTTTTTAAAGGCATACATTGAGAAGGAAGTAGGAAAAGAAAAATAATCCTTTATTCTGCCACATATACAAGTGGATAAAGCATTCCTTAATATGGGCATGCAAGGAAGAAACACAGTGGGATACAGCTCAGTACTCAGTTGTACAGCTTAATGTGTGTCTTCCAGATGGGAATATAAAAGACAGGATGGGAGAAAAGGCATGCCTTATTTTATCATTTGGATTTTATGCCTGCAATTCACAGATAATGCAGTGATTCTATGCATTACCTCCCCCTCCTCCATTTAGTCCAACGACGCATGACCAGAGTCCATTGCAGTAGACAAGCTTCATTTGGCAGAAAGAGCTGCTTGTGGCCTGCACTGTTTAGGGGTATTCTTTCTAGATGTATTTTGAGAGTTGAGTGCTTAATAAAATATAACATCTTACACGCTCACCCCCATACACACACACACACACACACACACACAAACAGAGAGAGAGAGAGAGAGAGACAGAGAGAGAGAGACACACACACACAGAGAGAGAGAGAGAGAGAAATAGACATTCAGACAGACAGACAGACAGACAGGCACAGTACTCAAAAAAAGAGTTTCACCAGAACAGACAATTACATATAAGAGGAATTGTCCTTACCTACTGGTTGCAGGAAGGAGAACTATGCAAGCAATAAGAAGACAATACGGGCAGTTCTTGATTTATGATCACAATTTCTGTTGTTAAGTGAGACATTTGTTAAGTGAGTTTTGCCCCATTTTATGACATTTCTTGCCACACTGCAGTTTATAAGTTAGTATCCTGGTCATTAAGTGAATCTTTCCCATTGAGTTTGCTTGTGAGGAGGTCACAAAAGATGATCACATGACCTTGGAGCACAAAAAGAGTCATAAATATGAACCAGTTGCCAAGCATTTGAATTTTGATCACATGATCATTAGGATGCTGCAAAGATTGTAACTGACAAAAATGATTATAAGTCCATTTTTTTCAGTGCTGTTGTAACTGTTGTGCAGGAAATACAATAACATACGGGCATACATATAGACACTTCTGAAACAGGACCAATCCTGAAATCTAAAACTATGTGGGCTGTAATATATATTGTTCCATATGGTCAAGATTACTCCCTGGATGTTTTCTAGCATGGGTTAATGGTAAAGTTCTGAATATTGTTATTGTGCTTTGATGTTCAGAAGCACAGGTGTAATGCAATGTATTTTAATGACATCAGCCAAACATAGTTATTGTTTGGGATGAGTTACCAACCCAGCACTGTGGTTACTGAAAATTAGAGATCAAATTGATGATGCAGATGTACTTCAGTGAAATAAATAGACACCTGGTTGCTAAAACATGAATTGCAGATGGACTGATTTTTGGAAATTCTGCAGAAGCACAGAAAATATTATTTTGCTAAGGATATCAGATTTAGTGAACATTTAATTGTCTCTCAAAGCTTTTTCCACTCACACAATTATCCGCAGATGCGTTTGGATTACATAATCATAATGGAAGGGACCTTGAAGGTCATCTAGTCCAACCCCCTGCTCAGGCAGGAAACCCTATACCACTTCAGACAAATGGCTGTCCAGTCTCTTCTTAAAAACTTCTAGTGTTGGAGCGTTCACAGCTTCTGGAGGCAGGTTGTTCCACTGGTTAATTGTTCTAACTGTCAGGAAGTTTCTCCTTAGTTCTAGGTTGCTTCTCTCCTTGACTAGTTTCCATCCATTGCTTCTTGTCCTGCTTTCAGGTGCTTTGGAGAATAGCTTGACTCCCTCTTCTTTGTGGCAGCCCCTGAGATATTGGAACACTGCTATCATGTCACCCCTCACCCTTCTCTTCATTAAACTACACATACCCAATTCCAGCAACCGTTCCTTATATGTTTTAGCCTCCAGACCTCTAATCATCTTTGTTGCTCTATCTTGTAGTTGAGGATTCTGGGAATTCTAGTCCCAATACTCCAGAAGAACTGGATTTAGTAGCATTGGTGGAAAGTGGGTAGGGCAGGAGATGCAAAATAAGCAAGATGTTGATGGAAGTGTTTTGATGCAAGCCACATTCGTTTTGCACATGCATCTGTGTCGCATAGAAGTTCCAAAGGAGTGGGACTTGTATTATGAAGCTCCATCTGCTATTTTGCTAATTTCAATCTTGCCCACTGTTGGTACTACCGACTGGGTTGAATAACACTGTGCTGATTTCTGTCCTCACATTCAAGCACTGATTTTAACTTTTTTAACAAGCATTTCCTAAAGTTGGGAACATTTGTGGTAACAATTCTACAGTCAAAAATGCTGCAACAAAGCTTTTGATTTTCATATTTATCAATAGCAAAATGTTCTTGTTGTATTTAAAACATTCAAACACATTAATGAAACAACTATTCAAGTTAGAACAATGGGTAGAACTTCAAAAGCAGTGTCAAAACGTTGTTAATTTCCAGCTGCTTAAAAGGTAAAGCCATGATGTTTCCACAGTTGAGAATTTGTATCTCAAAAATGCAGCCATCTATCATACTGTATATTAAAACTTGATTTTGAGCTCTTTCTTCCCGGCAGGTTTTATTAAAGATGATTACATCAAATTTTGTGCAATATACAAAAAAATTACAGAGTAGATTTAATGTTTAAGAGCTTGTTTATTTCAAATTAAATTTCCTGAACAGAGGTAATGATTTTTTAGCTTAGTAAGCTCACAGTGTCTTAATAAACTTTATCATAATGAATACAAGATCTTAATCTGAAATATCTTACCCTAGCTAATTTAATCAACATTTTAAAATGTTCATATGGCCCTGATCACCTCAGGCTACATTATTAACATGGTATTCAGGGATTCACTTTGCACATCTGGAATAAAAGGTTGGCACAAAAAATTTCTTTTGCCTTTTTAGAGCTAATTATCTTTTCTTCTTGCAATAGGTTGAGACTAGAAATAATTGAATTCCATGCATTATTTATTTATTTATTTAATCAACTACAAGCTGTCTCTGTTGCAATTGCAAATCTAGGCTACATCAGACAAAGACAACTTATGAACCCAAGTCCTTATGTTTGGATTACCAATCTTGTAGAATTACATTCTCAATACTCCAGAAGATCTGAATTTAGTGGTTGTAATGTATTGGGGGTGTTTTGCTTGTGCAGATTCACATGTCTGTTTAAATGCTGCATTAACGATTGCTCAATAATGTGTGTGTGTAACGGTTACTGCCTAGGCCAGACTTGCTGTCTCCAGGGCTATCTTTGGTAGATTTGGGGTGGGAATGGGCTCCTTCAAACGTATTGGTCACCGCCTAGAGGCCAACCATATAAATAGCTGCGCACCCGTACTGTTTTGCTTCTGTTCCTGTTTTCTTCAATAAACCTTGTTCCTGTTTGAATGCCTGCATCTTGTTCACTGTGACCGAACCGAATATATAACACTGGCGACGAGGGGGGATTGTGCTGCACCTTCTGAAAAGTCTGAAGTCACTTGGGGGTGAGAGCAGAACAGAGCCTGGCAGGAACCACATTATCCCCCACGGTCTGCCAGCAAGCCACGCTGGAGACCACCACGCCCTAGGGATCAGTCCCAGGGCCCAAACAGAAGCCAGCAGCACAAGGCAACGAGAGAAGCAGGAAGAAAAGAAGACTATTCACAATCGCAAAGGTCAGCAAGCTCGAAGAGTTCGACGTAACGCATCTGGAGAGATGGACTTCCTACATCTCCAGGGTGAAGAACTACCTAAGGGCAAATCAAGCCACCAAAGATGGTCTGAAGGCCACAACACTCCTATGTGTGTGCGGGCCTGCAACATTCAACATCTCTGAGAACTTGGTCGCAGTGGCACAGCTGGAGTCTGTTACTTACTGCTATCATGTACCTTATTGTACTTTTCTCTGCTCTATAAGGTGGGTCTGCATCCTTACCTTATAGTTCAATAATTTAGAAGGTTTATCTTAGAACCATCTGGTGGGTTGCAGGCAGGTAAAGGTGAGATTAAACCAGGATTTTCTCACTTGTGGATCATTCCCTTATCTGCTACCTTGCTTTTAAGAATATATTTTAGCAGCTAAGACTGTATCCCAGTGCTGCTAAAGCTAGGTGAAAGGAACAAAACACAGATATTTTTACTCAGAAGATAGGTGAGTTGCTAAGTAATAGACTAGAGTACAATGAGGAAAGTTGGAGAAACATTATGAGAAAAATCAGTGTATTTACACAAAAGACTGATCACTCAAACTAAGCCCTTCCATTCCTGCAATCAGAAATCTTAGAGGACCGGAAGATACAAATGAACAAAGACCTTTCATATAGCTTGATATAAGAAAATTCCATTGCGGTGAAAGATTATTTTATTTGCCTTTTTCCCCCCTTGCAGTAATGTTTGGAAAGGGTATCGCCTCTTCCCTCCCATATGTGCCACCTAGGAATGGACACTGTAATGGGTTGCATCATCTCTGGAATGACATAGATTAAGAACGGGTCATGCTCCCAAACCAGACTGGTGTTCTTTTCACTCCCTTTGTCTGCATCTTTCCTTTCAACCCTTTGTTAAGTCCTCAGCTCTCTTAATTGGCTGCTGCTGAGCTACTGGAAATCTCTGCCATTTCTCTTTCTTCTTTCAGAAAGTAGTGTCATTTCTCCACACCACTTTTCCCCAGCCTCTTGTCCTCCAGATGTGTTGGGACTACAACTCTCCAAATTCCTAATCATTAAGGTCAACATGGAACAAAGGCAGCTGAATGATATAGCAATTCTATTGCTTCTCAGAAATTTTTCACACTAATGAAATCTCATTCTTTTATCAGAAGATGTTTGGAATATGGCATCTTTTGTACAGTATTCAAAGCATATATTTACTACCAAGCTATGTCCTTTATATCTAACTGAAATGATCACAAGGATGGGTGCAGTCTCCTCTGTTATTCTGTTTTGTTTCACAATTTGCCATTGTGGAATTAGTATCTTAAATGCATAATGAGTTTTGTAAACTGAGATATGTGATACTAAATTTAATCAAGAAAATATGCCACTAGCACTTTTCAGACTGGCCTCCTAGGTGTCTACTTGGACTGTACGTTTCAGAATAAACACTTGTTTTACTAAATAAGCTTACTTATTTAACTAAAAATATTTACTTTTTTACAAGAGATGACACAGGCATGACATCTTTATGAATCTTCCTTGTGTATTCATCTAAACTACAATATTAATGATAAGGAAAGAAAGAAGCTATGTGTATTGGGGAGAAAACAGTATTATTGGATTATTCATCTACAAATAAAAGGAGATACATGTTTTTTTTTAAAAAATGGTATGTCCACATGGAACATGAAACAAGTTCTGAAAATGTTGTTTAGCTTCAGATTTCCTTCTTCGAACACTGATTATTTAGCTTTAAATACTAGAATGAGAATGTTTATTCTCAGTATATGATTCACAGGACAATAAACTTCTGTAATCATTTCAAGAACTGCATTGTCTTGAATTTGTAGTTTCTTGCATAATTCAGGGTTTTTTTTCAGACATACATAGTCATGATTACTCTAGATCATTCTACTTTAGCTGGATCTATTGTCAGCAAGGGCCCATGCCAGGCCAAAACATTCATTGAGTTGGCTCTAAATGTGTTCATTTTGTTTTCCAAATTGGTCCCAATTGCTCATCCCAACCAACTTGTTCAACACTGAAATGTATGTAGGGCAAATGGATTTAATTGCAATCTGACATATGTACTCTGGGAAACAAAAGGCTGCAAACCAAGGGTGATGATTAACTGTACTACTAGATAATTGCTTAAACTACCACTTCCATTACTCTGCATTATTTCTTTTGAACCAAGTGATTATTGGGCCTTTTGTCTAGTGATTATATAATGTAAGTGTAATCTTGGTTTAAATGTTAGTGTTTCTCTTTAATGTTTTCATATTTTCAGCAAGGTACAATTTTAGTATTTCTTTGAAGCCTTATTTGAGAAATAAAGTTAGATATAATTTCTAAATTCTTTTGTGGAATTGGATGTGAAGAAGACCATCAGTTTTATTGTTTCCCACATTTGATTAATGGAAAAATTTTCTGCCTCTTCACACAGAAAAGAAGCTTATTTTAAAAAAAGACAAATTAGTTTTTTTATCCATATGCTTGTCAAATTCATTATGTATCCATACCCAATCCATTTTAACCTCTAACTCTAGAGAAAATCATCCAGTTGCAAGTGTACAAATCTATTTTTAATTTAATTTTAATTTTATATTTTCAGCTATTTTAAATTGTGTTTTAATTGTATGTTTTTCCCCAGTTTTAACCTTTGATTATTGAGAACTAATACCATTACTTTTTAGAAGGAATTATTAGCCCTATATGTATAAATTAGAAAGCAGCTGGTTATCTGCTTCTTTAAAAAAAATGAAAACAGTGTTATTATATAATCTCAGTCAGACTCTGTACATGATACTTTCAGATACTTTCAGATCTGCTGGGTTACAACTCCCATGATTTCTAGCCAGCCTGGCCAATCAACGTGTAGAGATTAATAAAGCTGTAGGACATTTCTACACAAGAAGTTTGCAGCATTTTGAAAGTAGCTCCTGAGTTCTGTATTTTCTGTTGTGCTGGAAAGTTCAACTGATTTAATCCTGACTCAGCTGAGATGTAGTTGAAAGTGTTCAAAGATAAGGCTTTTTGAAATACTACGGTTGTTTTCTCATTGGAGGAATGCCTTCTTTCATCTTTCACTCCAAGTCTTCAGCTTCAGGTTATCTAAAGGAAATGCTAGCTGGAGAGCTTTATTATTTTACTCACAGCTCTCCTTGGAAGATCATATAGGAGCTGTGACTAGGGGGGCCTTCGCCCAGGTTCATCTGGTGCACCAGTTGCGGCCCTATCTGGACCGGGATGCCTTGTGTACAGTAACTCATGCGCTCGTGACCTCTTGTTTAGACTACTGTAATGCTCTCTACATGGGGCTGCCCTTGAGGACTACTCGGAGGCTTCAGCAGGTGCAGAATGCGGCCACGTGAGTGGTGGTGGGGGTTTCCCGATACTCCCATGTAACACCTCTACTCCGCGAGCTGCATTGGCTTCCGGTTGCCCTCCGGGTGAGATTCAAGGTGCTGGTAATGACCTATAAAGCCCTAAATGGCATGGGTCTGGATTACCTACGGGAGCACCTGCTGCCGGCATCATCTTCCCTTCATCCAGTGTGCTCCCACAGAGAGGACCTCCTCAGGGTGCCATCGGTCAAAGAGTGTCGACTGGCAGCCCCCAGGGGGAGGGCGTTCTCTGTGGGCATGCCAGACCTTTGGAACTGTTTACCGGTTGAGCTCTGGATGGCTCCTGACCTTCGCTCCTTCCGCCGTGACCTAAAAGCTTACTTATTTGAACAAGCTGGCCTGGTCTGATGGGTTTGGGGTATTTTAATATTAATTTTATTAATTTTTATTGTAATTGGGCTACTTATTTATTTCTTTTTTAACGTTTGTACATTGCATTTTATTGTATTTATTGCCCTGTACACCACCTTGAGTCCTTCAGGAGAAGGGCGGTATAGAAATTAAATTATTATTATTATTATTATTATTATTATTATTATTATTATTATTATTATTATTATTATTATTATTATTATTATTATTATTATTATTATTTCATTCCAGACAAAACAGCAAGAGTGAAATTGACAAACATTTGGTCAGTTTTTTCCTTCTCTTCAGTTGTGAACAGGAGACACCCAGAATGCTAGGGCACTTTACATTGTTCAACTCTGCCTCCTCTGTTGCAATCACATCAATTGTCCCATTATGGTCATATATTCATTGGTTGAATGTTTCCCATGCACAAACGTGTGCAACTATATCAGGCTTTCTGTTGAAAACATTTAGTCACCACCACACAGACGAGCAATACAACAGAGGTGGTACAAGCAACAAATGCAATTCTTCTGACCTACTTTGATACAAAACATTGCCTAGGGTGGAGTACATGGATAAAGCTAGTGATGGCTTCAGATTAAAATAATACAATATCTTGCAATTTCTCACTTTTTTCTCTCTACCTACAGTATATTTGGTTTCTCATGTGGAATTTTAATGGAATGTCAGTTGTAAGACTGTACACAGAGTGATGCACCTACACAGAGCTGTTTCATAAAGTAATGTACTCCCTTCAGTTTTAAAAGTGAAGCAAAAATGTTGTATTTCTTCTCCTGTTTCACACATTATTCAGGCTTCTACAAAATGCCAGTAAAACTATAAACAGTTCAAGAGGCTTCCCAAAGCCCCTTTCAAAGACAGTCATATGACTTTTCACCTCACTGGCTCAAAGTATGTCATCTTCATGATGCCAAGTGCCTTGTTAAGTCAAATCAAAGCTACCTTTGTCAAGGTTAATAAATAATTTCTATGATTTACTCCACAAATGATGCACAACTCTTCTTTTGTGGGGGGGGGCATGATTTAGAGAAACTTGTTCCAATGGTGCTTGTTTTCAAAGGCAAGTGCTATTATCTTGTTGTCATTAGGAACAAACACGTCTTTCTTGTGTTTGATGTTTATTTTGAGAATGTAGATTTCAGACAAACTTGCTCGTGAATTCATAGGGATGTGCACTAATGGCTTAGACATTGGTATCATTTAATTAATACAAATCACATTATAGGAAGAGCTGTTGATATATGGCTCCTCAAAAGCTATACAGATAAGATTTTTTTTTAATTGAAAAGTTTTAAAATACAATTTTCCTTTAAAAATCCCCCCTTCCCCCTCCCTCCTCCCCCCCAACCTCCCCCCCTTCCCCCTCCCCCCGACTTCCCAGAGCTAAATACAAGGTGTATATATAAAAAGCAATCATAAACAATCATATACTAACAACTATAAACTCTAAAATCCATCACTCTCTAGCTTATATAGGATAAAACAAGCCTTAGTAATATTGAATATGTATAAAAAGAAACTAAAATAAGAAAAAAAACACGAAAGAAGACTTATTCAAATGCTACATAAAACTTCTTAACCCTATACTTGTTCTGGATAAACTCAATCCATTTTCTCCATTCCATAATATAGCGTTCTTGCGAATGATCTTTCAAATAGGCCGAAATCTTCGCCATCTCTGCCAGGTCGGAAACCTTTAAAGTCCACTCTTCTATAGTCGGCAGTTCCTCTTTCTTCCAATATTGGCCTATCAAAAGTCTTGCTGCCGTAATTAAGTTCAACATCAATTTGGTGTCCACAACTGTAGCGTCTGCAATTATTCCCAACAAAAAAAGTTGCGGACAAAACTTTATCCTCTGTTTAAAAATCTTCTGCATATTCCACCAAACTTTTATCCAAAAAGCCTTAACCTTCTTACATGTCCACCATATGTGAAAATATGTTGCATCTTCATCACCGCACCTCCAACATTTAGGCTGATAATTCGGATACATACTTGCAAGCTTTTTAGGATCTAAATGCCATCTATAAAACATTTTATAAAAGTTCTCTCTTAGATTTTGAGCTTGAGTAAATTTTACGTTCCTCACCCAAATCTTTTCCCACGTGTCCATTGTGATAACTTCCTGGATGTTTTGGGCCCATTTTATCATACAATCCTTAACAAGCTCTGTTTCTGAGTCAATTTCTATCAGTGCAAGATATATCCGTTTAATATGTGCTGGTCCCTGATTTCTAATTTGCTTTATCAAATTTTCATCAGTCATTGTAAATCCATTTTTCTGGTCTTCTTTCCACCTGGCCCGTAACTGAATATATTGAAACCAATTTTGAACAACCTTCTCTTCTTGCAAGAGGCTATATGATTTCAAACACCAAACATTTCTTTCCAAGCTGAGGATCTCCTTGTACGTAGTCACATCATGTTTGAAGCCAGCATGTATATTTTCTATTGCGTGTTTTGGAATTGCCCACAATGGTATCTTGCAACTTAACTTATGTCTATACTTCTTCCAAACTCTCAGCAATGCCTGTCTTAAAATATGCACCCTAAACAAGTTGTCTACCTTCTTATCATACAACAAATATGCATGCCAGCCAAACAACAAATCATGGCCCTCAAGATTTAATAACCTCCCTTGCGTCAAATTAATCCAATCACTTATTCCTACTAATGCAGCAGCTTCATAATATAATTTAAAATTAGGCTATTTAAGGCCACCTCTCTCACGAGTATCCTGCATAATCTTAAGTTTAACTCGTGGCTTTTTCCCTGCCCACACAAATTTATTGATACCTCGCTGCCATTCCTCCAAATTAGAATCTTTCTTAAGAATCGGTATCATTTGAAATAAAAATAAAAATTTAGGCAGGACATTCATTTTTACTGCTGCAATCCGTCCCAACAAAGACAATTGCAACTTTTCCAAACTCTCCAATTCTTTTTGAATTTTCCCCCATAGTTTTTCATAATTATTTTTATATAGCTTTGTATTAGAGGGCGACAAAATCACCCCCAAATATTTAACCCTTTTAACAATCTCAAATCCAGTTAATCCTTCTAAGAGAGCCTTTTGCGAAACTGTCATATTTCTGGCCAAAATTTTGGTTTTCTGTGTATTAACTTTAAATCCAGAAACCTTCCCATATTGTGTTATTATCTCCATCAGGTCCACAACAGAGTTCTCTGGCTGGGTCACTGTAACAACCAGATCATCTGCGAATGCTCTCAATCTGTAGTCCTGATCTCCAATTTGTATCCCCTTAATTTTTTCCGAATTCCGAATTTTAACCAATAATATCTCTAATGTTAACACAAATAACAAGGGCGATAACGGACACCCTTGCCTTGTGCCCTTCTCAATATTACATGCTTCTGTCAAGCTATTATTAACTATAATTCGGGCAGTTTGTTTTTGATATAATGCCCTAATTGGTTGTAAAAAATTTTCCCCAAAATCCATTTTATCTAAAACTTTCAATAAGAATTTCCAATTCAATTGATCAAAAGCTTTTTCAGCATCTAAAAAAATTAGCACCGCAGCGATCTGGTTGTTCCTTTCCAAAAACTCTAACACATCAATTATATGCCTCACATTACTTTTCATTTGCCTACCACTAATAAACCCCGTTTGATCCCCATGAATCACCTGTTGCAGAACCCTCATCAGTCTATTAGCCAAAACCTTAGCAAATATCTTGTAATCTGTATTTAAAAGCGATATCGGTCTATAGTTTTTAACTTGAGTAGCATCTTGGTCTTCCTTCAGAATCAAAGAAATAAAAGCTGTTCTCCAAGACGGTGGCACCTTTCCCCCCCTCTGGATTGTCTGGAACAGTTCCTTTAACGGTTTTATCATCTCTAATTGTAAATTTTTGTAATAGGCCGCAGTCAAGCCATCCGTACCTGGTGCTTTGTCCACCTTCAATTCCTTAATTGCTGTAAAAATTTCTTCTTCTGTAATCAGTTGATTAATCCCCTCTTTTTGTACTTGCGTAAGAACCGGGATGCTAGCATTCTCCAAATATATATCAATATCTTTTTCATTAATTTCCTCTTTAGCATATAATTTCGAATAGAAATCCACAAAAGCATCCTTAATAAGATTCTGTTGAAACACAACCCTTCCTTTATACTCAATCTTATCTATATTAGAAGCCCTTTGTTTTTTCCTCAATCTATAAGCTAACCATCTGCCTGGTTTATTAGCGTTGCAAAAAGTATTATGCCTAGCAAACCGCAGATTGGTCGCCACTTGATCAGCCATTAATTTATCAAATTGTCCTCTTAGCAGTCTAATAGCCTCCTTGGTCTTCACATCCTCTGAGTTCAAAATCAAAGCCTTTTCTTTTTCCTTTATTTCATTCTCCAGTTCTTTCCTTCTAGTTTCCACTGCATGTCTATGTTTATTATTCATATATATCAACACCCCTCTCATATAGGCCTTGCTAGCATCCCAAACCATATCCATAGAGGTACCCTTATTCATGTTAATCTCAAAAAAATCCTTCATCCGCTGTTTGCATTCTTCCACATTTCTCTGATTTCTAAACAAATTCTCATTTACGCGCCACGAGCGCCTGTCTCTTATCTCCTTATCAATCTCTAACCAAACTGGACTGTGATCAGAGATAGTTCTTGCACAAATCTTCACCTTTTTGGTCCTCAAAAAAAAGTCATTAGTCAACAAAATAAAATCAATCCTCGAAAAAGATTGATGTCTATCAGAATAAAAAGTATAATCCTTCTCCTGCAAATGTCTCTCACGCCAAATATCTCGCAATTCCAGGTCATCCTTCATTTCAAAAAAAGATTTAGGCAATCTAGCATGACTTGGAGTGCGCTTGAAAACTCCAGCCTTGTCCAACTGTACATCCAAAACACCATTCCAGTCCCCCATAAAAATAAAAGATTTATAATCCAACTGGGTAAGCTTTGTGTGAAGTAAACTAAAAAAGTCATCTTGTTGTTGATTAGGTGCATATAATCCAACTAAAAGCGTCTTTTTACCTTCTAACAGCAGCTCAATCATAACATATCTTCCATGCTTGTCTGCTTCAATTAAGTCTGCTGTTAAGGCACTTTTAACATAAACAACCACTCCATTTTTCTTGTTCTCTGCAGAAGCAACAAATTGCGTACCCAACCTCGAGTTCGATAAATACTTTTGATCCAAAACTCTAATATGCGTTTCTTGCAAACATATAACATCTGTCTTAAATTGTTTTAAATATTGAAAAACTTTCTTCCTCTTCTGTGGTGAATTTAGTCCATTAACGTTCCAGGTTAAGAATTTAGTTGCCATGCATATCCTCCCAAAGCTCTTGGAGCACAGCTTTGATAGGACTATCTTCTTTAGGCCGTGCTCCTCCCACTGCTTGGCTATGAGTACGTTGTGAAGATTCTGAAGACTTTTGCTGGTCTTGTTCTTTTATTTTCTTTGCTCGTTTTAAAGCAGCACGCGTTACCCTTTGCTCTCTAGGATCATCCAAAGAAGTTATAACTTGATCTCCTCCAGCTCCATTTTCCTCTGTTTCATCCTCTTGATGTTCTCCTTCTCCAGATCCCTTTGCAGATTCCAGAAGTGTTAATGGGGTTGCTTTTAAGACATTATTGTAGAAATCACGCGCTTGCTTCACAGTAATCAGCCGATACCTTTTACCTTCATGCATCACCATCAGCCTGTCTGGAATCTCCCATCTGAATCTTATATCTCGTTGCTTGAGCTCTTGCACAAGAAATGTAAAATCCTTCCTTCTCCTTAAAATCTTTGGAGGGATTTCTTTTAAAACCAAGACTTCTTGATCAGCAATCACAACTTTAGCATCATAGGCAGCTTGTATAACTTCATCTCTAATTTCTCTTTTTGCAAAGTAAACCACCACGTCTCTAGGCAGCTTTCTCTGTCTGGCAATCCATGAATTCACACGGAACACTTTATCCATAGCTGCTCTTATTTCAGATGCTGGCTGATTCAATACCACTTCGAGAGCCTCAGAAACCAGCTGCTTTAAATCTTCCTTAATATTCTCTTTTAAACCTCTGATTCTAACAGCAAACTGCATCTGGTAATATTGAGCAAGGCTTAACTCCCTTTCCATTTTGTCTCTTAAATTTTCATTCTCCCGTACTTTTACTTCTAATATTGCATTCTTTTGGGTCAAATCATCCACTTTTTCATCTAAATCTTCCACACATTCCGCCACTTTATGCACTGAAGACAAAATGTCTACCTTTATCACGCTGAACTTCTGTTCCATCCTGTCTTCCATTCTCTCCTCCAGTTTCTCCAATTTCTCCTCCATCTGTGCAAATTTATCACCAATTGATTGATTAATTGATTCCAAAAGTACCTGGGCATGTTTATCCAGTGCATCTCGTAAGTCCTTCGGTGTCAGTACATCAGGAGGGTGCAACGCCTGTAATGATGATTGTTGCACCGGAGAAGATCCACCACTCCGAAGAGTTTTAGGGGGAGGTTTAGCCGCCATCTTTTACTTTTCAATTGTGACGCACTTTCACTTAAAGTTTAAAAAGTCCATCAAGCTCGAGAGTATAATAAAATAATCCTCTTCACCTTTTCCTCTTGTACCGCTCTGCCTGCTCCTTTAATTCATAGTCCTTTCTTCAGGCAGGGGTGGTCACAGACGCCTGGCTCTGCTCCAAGAAATCCGGAGCAGAGACGCTGGCCAGCTGGGAGCAACCCAGGCTTCGGGGGAGTTCAATCCTTCAGCCGCCCAAGCTCCAAGCTCAGGCAGCCCCAGAGAACTCGACCCCTACCTGGGTCCTCACCCCCTCCTCTTCTCCCGAGGAGGGGGCTTCAAATTCGCCCGAACAGCTGATCGACGCTGTTTCGGGCGAAAAAACACACAGCTGAGCCGCGGGCAGCCCGGGAAGGCTGTCTCCGGCGCCGCGCAGCCACCGGAAGTCCAGATTTTTTAATGACAAATGCATATAAAAGAGGTGCTGGGATTTTGCCAACTGTCATTGCTGTGACCTTCATCTATATTCACTTAGTGAATGAATTAACAACATGATTAAGAAACTTGAAAAGGGAGCAGTGCATATAAACCTACACATTTATATTCCACATATCTATTATAGGCTTTTTCAAAAAAATCTATAAATGGGCAGTGAATACAACACAGAGATGCCTTGGAGTAATGAAATATAGTGAAAGGTAGTGAAAGGTAGTGAAAGTTGGACCATAAGAAAGGCTGAGCGCCAAAGAATTGAGGCCTTTGAACTGTGGTGCTGGAGAAGACTCCTGCGAGTCCCTTGGACTGCAAGGCGATCAAACCGGTCAGTCCTAGAGGAGATCAATCCTGACTGCTCTTTAGAAGGCCAGATCCTGAAGCTAAAACTCAAGTACTTTGGCCACCTAATGAGAAGGAAGGACTCCCTGGAGAAGAGCCTAATGCTGGGGAAGATCGAGGGCAATAGAAGAAGGGGACGACAGAGAATGAGGTGGCTGGATGGAGTCACTGAAGCAGTAGGCGTGAGCTTAAATGGACTCCAGAAGATGGTAGAGGACAGGAAGGCCTGGAGGAATGTTGTCCATAGGGTCGCGATGGGTCGGACACGACTTCGCAGCTAACAACAACAACAACAATGAAATATGTTAACATATAATTCACTGATGCAAGTCCAGTGTGGGAAAATAATAATTTATTATTTTTTGTTTTAAAAGGTTTGTGCCATCCTACTTCTGAAGAAACATTGCTTTGAGGCTGATATTTTTATTACTACATAATGTGAAAGTACATTCTCTAAAATTTAAAATTAGGTGCCATTAACACTGAACTTTCCATATACAAGTTGCTTTATTTGCATTAGAATACTCTGACAATAAAACGTAATTTACAAGAATACTAGGATTTTGATGCTTTAGTCTCACATTTTTCTAAAAGTATAAGTTATAAAAAATATTTTTCATTTCCAAATGGATAATTCTTAATTTGACCTTTCCTATTACTCCTTAAAAAATCCAGTCTGATTATTTTATGTTAATAGCACTTTCATGCTCTTGCTTAAATGTCAGAAAACACTGGACTTGATACAAATGAAAGTTACAGACAGGCAATAGAAATTTCAAGGGTTGTAGTCTAAATGCCACTTCCTTACACTGCAAAAAAAACTCTCCTGAAAAATTCAGGCGGGTTAAAATCTGTTTTTAGATATTGTAAGGAAAATAATTAAATATTTTTCCTTACAATTATAAGGAGAATAATTAAAATAAAAACAAGGAAACAAAAAGTACTTGAGTAAGTTCATGGAATATCTGTTCATTTATGAAGAATGATGTGCAGATGCTTTTAAGTGTAGATGAAGTGGCTTGAGTCATCACAACAGTAAGGGTTATCTGAAAAGAGCCAGAATTAAATATTTAATTATTATATAAAAACTTCAGCTTAGGGTTAGGATACTCTTTATGATAGTTAAAGATCACTATCTTTCCTACAGCTTTTGCTTCTTGAGGCTTGGTGTTTCAATCTTTTGTTCTCCTCAGACCCTTTATCATCTTGACTGCTTTCCTGATATTCAATATCCTTCCTAAATTGCAGTGCCCATCCTAGGTAAAGTCAGACTGCACTTTGAATAGCTCTGGGCACTGCAAATTTAGGAAAAACAGAGGAAATTGAGAAGATTAATACTCTTTAGGATACCATATGTCTGTTAATGCAGCCTAGGATTGTATTTCCCTTGTTTTGCAAGCAAAACATGGATAGTATGAATCACACATGTTTGCTCACGTACCAATTGCTCTCCACCAAGAAACTCAGATCCATTTTGCATTTGCTGTTGCCAAGTATGATCTTTCCTGTTTCATACTCAATTTCTGTTTGACTTTGTTGAAAGATATATTGATGGTTGAAAATGAAACAAAATGCAGAAAACCCCAGTGTAACGGCTTTGCCCCAAAAGACTGTCCACTCCTTGCCTCAGTTAACCAAGAATATCCACATTGTTCATGTCAATATAACTTTACAAAAAACAAACAAACACCAAAACTGGATATACATTTTAACCTGCAACAAAATATTGTTATAGCTTTTTCCTGTTTCAGGGTTCCATTTAGACAGACATATCCTTCTTCATGATATTCTAGTCTTTCCCTATTATACTTGGATTTCTGTCCCCTCATAAAAGTGAGCCTGGATTATGTGAGTATTATTCATCAATGGACTACTTGTAAAGATTTTCTTTGAGTTAGGCAAGGGGTGTCAAACTTGTAACATCACATGTCAGACGTATCATAACGTTTTTCCATTGCCAGCAATGGGGTGGGTGTGGTTTCAGCATGATGCATCTGGCCCATGGGATGGCTGTTTGACACCCCTGCCTTAGGCTTTTAATTTCCTGAATATGTTTGGTACTGATGAAGACCTTGCTGTTTACCTTTTGGCTAATATCCTTGGGAAAAGGAGAGGATAATCTTATAGTGGGGTGCCCCAGGGCTCTGTTCTTGGCCCAGTGCTCTTCAACATCTTCATCAAGGATTTGGATGAGGGGATAGATGGGGAACTCATCAAATTTGCAGATGACACCAAGCTGGCAGGAATAGCCAATACTCCAGAAGATAGGCTTAAGATACAGGAGGATCTGGACAGACTCGAACACTGGGCACTATCTAACAAAATGAAATTCAATTGTGAAAAAAGTAAGGTTCTACATTTAGGCAGGAAAAATCAAATGCACAGGTATAGTATAGGTGGTACCATGCTCGATAGTAGTAACTGTGAGAGGGATCTCAGAGTCCTAGTGGACAATCACTTAAATATGAGCCAGCAGTGTGCTGCAGCTGCCAAAAAACCCAAAACAGTGCTAGGCTGCATTAACAGAGGGATAGAATCAAGATCACGTGAAGTACTAATACCACTTTACAATGCCTTGGTATTGCACCTGGAATACTGCATCCAGTTTTGGTCACCACGATATAAAAAAGATGTTGAGACTCTAGAAAGAGTACAGAGAAGAGCAACAAAGATGATTGGGGGACTGGAGGCTAAAACATATAGGGAACGGTTGCTGGAATTGGGTATGTGTAGTTTAATGAAGAGAAGGGTGAGGGGTGACATGATAGCAGTGTTCCAATATCTCAGGGGCTGCCACAAAGAAGAGGGAGTCAAGCTATTCTCCAAAGCACCTGAAAGCAGGACAAGAAGCAATGGATGGAAACTAGTCAAGGAGAGAAGCAACCTAGAACTAAGGAGAAACTTCCTGACAGTTAGAACAACTAACCAGTGGAACAACCTGCCTCCAGAAGTGGTGAATGCTCCAACACTGGAAGTTTTTAAGAAGAGACTGGACAGCCATTTGTCTGAAATGGTATAGGGTTTCCTGCCTTAGCAGGGGGTTGGACTAGATGAGCTCCAAGGTCCCTTCCAACTTATTACTTATTATTATTATTATTATTATTATTATTATTATTATTATTATTATTATTATTATTATTATTATTATTATTATTATGTCAATCCGGAAGCCAGCAGGAAGTCAGAAATCATTCCTGCTCCCAGTTTTTTGCCCATGTATGATCATTCTGTTTCTCTATTTAGATAAGGACTCAAATGTCTATACACCAATGCACAGAATATGAACAATAAACAGGGTGGACTAGAAATTCAGGTTAATGAGGGCACATATGATATTGTCACCATTACGGAAACATGGTGGGATGAAACCCACAAATGGAACACACAGCTAGAGGAATTTAAATTATTCAAAAGAAACAGACCAAATAAAAGAGGAAGTGGAGTTGCTCTCTATATAAGAAATAACTACATCTCTACAGAAATAGAGCACAACAATGATGAAAACTGTAAACTTGAATGCATTTGGGTCAATATAAAAGGGAGAAAAAATGACATTGTGATAGGTGTATACTATAGGCCACCCAACCAAACAGAGGAAATAGATGAACTTTTTGCTAATCAGCTAACTAAGGTATGTAGGAAACACATCACAATAGTAATGGGGGACTTTAACTACCCTGACATCAACTGGGAGACAAACTCTGCACCAAGTGGAAGATCAAACAGATTCCTGACACACCTAGCAGACAACTTTATCTCCCAAAAAGTAGAGAAGGGAACTAGGGGATTAGTGTCAGGAGAGTAATCAAAACTCTATCAGAGGGGATGAATCGTGGTTCTTTTTGATGCATGATAAACAAAGAAAACCCGAAGCATATATTCTACTATTAACCTTTAATTACAAAGAAATTTGTAAAAACACAGAAAGACTCATGGCTACATGTCTATTCTCCCAGAGAGTTCAAAGAAGAGGAAAAAGAAAGTAACTTTTGTTTTAGGCATGCGCACACAGTAGTAAACTGGCTGAACATGTGACACTCACCATAGTTACAATGATAAGATAACAAGACAACTTGCAAAGTACAAACTGCAGGGAGCTTACTGACAAAACTAAAAACGCAGTGACAATTAGCCCTATTGGATTTAATTCTCACTAACAGAGATGAAATGATAGAAGGTGTTGAAGCCACAGGAACCTTGGGAGGAAGTGATCATGCAATATTGGAATTCAACATTATGGAAGCACAAGCAATAGAACACAGTCAAACTAGAGTCTTTGACTTTAAAAAAGCTAATTTCAATAAACTTAGAGAGGGCTTAGGAAGGATTCCATGGATGAGAATCTTCAAGGGGAAAACAACTCAAGAAGCTTGGGAAATTTTGAAAAGTGAGATAATAAAGGCCCAGTCTAGCACAATACCAACAAAGAGGAAAAATAACAGCTCTCAAAAGAAACCAGCAAGGCTGCATAAAGAACTCTCTGATAAATTGAAAGATAAAAAGGACAAGTATGGAAAGTGGAAAGAGGGGCACATAACTAAGTCAGAATATGAGCAAATAACCCGAGCCTGCAAAGACGAAGTGAGGAAAGCTAAGTCTCAAAATGAACTAACGCTTGTGACCAAAGTAAAAAATAACAAAAAAAAAGCTTCTTTCAACATGTGAAAAACAAGAAAAAAGTGAAGAAAATGATTGGTCCATTAGTGGGGGAAAGTGGCAAGAAGGTGACAAGCAACAGGGAGAAAGCAGAACTCTTTAACTCATTTTTTGCATCTGTCTTTCCACAAAAGGAAAAAACAGACCAACCTATCAAAAATAGTGCCATAAAAACAGAATAAAAACACGTTAAGATAGGCAAGAAAATGGTAAGTGAGCACCTGTCCAGCCTAGATGAGTTCAAATCACCAGGACTAGATGGATTACACCCCAAGGTTCTCAAGAACTGGCAGATGTGATCTCAGAACCACTGAACAATATTTTTCAAAGATCCTGGAGCACTGGGGAACTACCAGAGGACTGAAAGAGAGCTGATGTAGTTCCCATTTTCAAAAAAGGGGAAAAAATGGATCCAGGAAATTACAGACCTCTCAGCCTGACCTCAATACCTGGGAAGATTCTGGAAAAGATAATCAAACAACGAATCAGCGAGCATCTAGAGGCAAACAAAATCATGACTAAAAGCCAACATTGTCAAAAACAGAACAAGCCAGACAAATCTTATTGCATTCTTTGACCAAGTGACAAAATTAGTGGACCAGAGGAATGCTGTGGATAAAATTTACTTGGACTTCAGTAAGGCATTTGATAAAGTAGATCACAACCTACTACTTGATAAGACAGAAAAATGTGGGTTAGACAGCACCACCACCAGATGGATTCATTACTGGCTGACTGGTGGTACTCAGCATGTGGTCCTCAATGGAACCGCATCTACATGGAGGGAAGCATGTAGTTGGGTGCCCCAGGGTTTTGTTCTGGGACCAGTGCTCTTCAACATCTTTATCAACGATTTGGACGAAGGGATAGATAGGGAACTCATCAAATTTACAGACGACACCAAGCTGGTAGGAATAGCCAACACTCCAGAAGACAGGCTTAAGATACAGGAGGATCTGGACAGACTTGAACACTGGGTGCTATCTAACAAAATAAAATTCAATGGTGAAAAAAATAAGGTTCTATATTTAGGCAACAAAAACGAAATGTACAGGTATAGTATAGGTGGTACCTTGCTCAATAGTAGTAACTGTGAGAGGGATCTCGGAGTACTAGTGGACAATCACTTAAATATGAGCCAGCAGTGTGCTGCAGCTGCCAAAAAAGCCAACACAGTGCTAGGCTGCATTAACAGAGGGATGTCAAAACTCATCCTGAGGCGAGCAGAACAACGGCCAGGCAGGAACGAGAGACGACCCACAAAGGATTGTATGTGCTTTATTCTTCTTCACAGCAACCCGAAACAGGAAAACAAAGTCAGCGTTGGCCGCTACCCGCAACCAACGCTGTTAAATACATGCCTACAGCACACGCCCATACCCCACCCAAACACACCCACACCCTCCCAACCCCTACATACACCCCGCCCCTCCCCGGCAGAGCCTTTTGCTTCTTGCCCCAACACCCAGCGCTCCCTTTCCGTCAGGTAAGCTCTCTCCCAAGACCCACTACCACCATGCACCACCCCCACACCCCACCCCAAAGCAGGTTCCACCCAGCCCTGGGTCCCTGCATGTCTGCCAGTGTCCAGTCCCTCTGGCCGTCCGGGTGCCAGCTCCGATGCAGGTACCGTGGTAGGAATGAGCCCGTCCCCCGATGAAAAGGCCACAGAGCCTGCCGGCACCAGGGCAGGGCCATCCTGCGCCTGCGTGTGCTGCACAGCTGTTCCGGAGAGACCTGCCATGAGGAGAGTCCGTAGCCGAGGCCCCGCTGACTGTCGGGTCTGTGGGCCCTTCCCCCACTCGAGACAGTGGTCCGGCAGCAAAAAAGGGGTTCCCGAGGCAGCAACCGCCGTCCAGTGATTGTGCACAGCCGTGCCAGCCATCCCAGCCTCCTTGCCGGTCCCACCACCAGCCGGCGTGTCCTGCGCCTGCGCGGCGACAAACGGGAGGTCCGCCGGCAGCAGCGTGGCCGGCTGCATCGGAATGGCTGTCTGGCGACCCTCCTGGGCCAGGGAGGAGCGGGGTGGTTCGCAGGAGTCTGTCGAGCCATCAGGGCCTCCGGCAGCCAGGTCAGGAAGGGCCATAGGAGAGGGGAGGGCCCCTGTTGAATGTCAGGCCCGTGGGGCTCGACAGGGATAGAATTAAGATCACGTGAAGTATTAATACCACTTTACAATGCCTTGGTAAAGCCACACTTGGAATACTGCATCCAGTTTTGGTCACCACGATGTAAAAAAGATGTTGAGACTCTGGAAAGAGTACAGAGAAGAACAACAAAGATGATTAGGGGACTGGAAGCTAAGACATATAAGGAACGGCTGCTGGAATTGGGTATGTCTAGTTTAATGAAGAGAAGGACTAGGGGTGACATGATAGCAGTGTTCCAATATCTCAGGGGCTGCCCAAAGAAGAGGGATCAGGCTATTCTCCAAAGCGCCCGAAGGCAGGACAAGAAGCAACAGATGGAAACTAATCAAGGAGAGAAACAACCTAGAACTAACGAGAAACTTTCTGACAGAACAATTAACCAGTGGAACAACGTGCCTCCAGAAGCTGTGAACGCTCCAACACTGGAAGTTTTTAAGAAGAGACTGGACATCCATTTGTCTGCAATGGTATAGGGTTTCCTGCCTGAGCAGGAGGTTGGACTAGATGACCTCCAAGGTCCCTTCCAACTTTACTATTATGATTATGATTATCTCTGAAAAGATGATCCAATAGGGTCATAGCTTGTTGAATAGATAAACTAAAGAGAGGCAAGCACATTGCCAGTTTAGCTCTCAAATGGAACTTATTTTCCATTTTCTCTCTAAAGTACATGAACATTTGATTATTTCACCAGTTAAAATGACATAGAACAGACATGTCAAACTCATGACATCACATGACATCATGCAACGTATCGGAGCTTTTTCGCCATTGCTGGCAATGGGGTGGGCATGGCTTCTCAATGACGCATCCAGCCCGTGGGCTGGCAGTTTGACACCCCTGACATAGAACAAAGATATGAGGGGAAAAAATTGACTTTGTACATTTCTATCTGAAACTGCTCCTGATTGTTACTACAGGTTTATTTATTTCAATTTTTAAAAACTCCACAAGTTTGGTACCAAATAGCTGTGCAATAATCTTCTGATTTAATGGAATGTATATGTCTCTGTGTGGCCAAAATGTACTAAAAATTGAAATTACATTTTGTTCAGCTAAACCTGAATGGGTATTTATTTGAAATGTAAATGAAGAATTGTCACACAGGAATGTGTGTTACATTTGACATTTGTCTCTAATCAAAAGTCCCTATGAATAATGTAGTTTGGTACCAATAAGCTCATTAAGAAAACTTCCCTTTTTATATTTCCTGATTGTGATCTCTTCATTATGCTTTCCTTTCCTATTTTTGTGGCCCTGCTAGTCATTATCAATAGGGCCAGATCCTCAATATTAATATATATTTTATATCACTCATTCTGTTTAAAATGGGAAGTAATAGTACTGATATCCAAGTGAACTTAATCATGAGATATTCCCTATCTATTCTGTATTTTTAATAAATTATTGTTAAAACATTTGTTTTAGTGTCAGGATCAGAAAGTTCACTGGTTAGGTCAACAGTAAAAGTTATTCTGATGGTTTAAGCCAAACTTCCATCTGTGTATTTCATAGGAAGAGAAATGCTACACAATCATAAACGATTGGTAATGTGAACTGAAAAGTCATGGCAACATTAACTAGTATTATCTGGGAAGATCACACTGGAAGGGTAGAAGCTAGACAAAAAAGGCAACCATAATACCTTGCAGCATCAACCATGAGAGCTCAAGCATGCTTCCTTTGACTTTCATAAGGATAAAAAGATGGCACACTATTTTGAAAGAAAGCAGATGTGATTAAATGCTCCATGGGCCTTATTTGATCTTGATTAAATATAAATGGAAAGTTATCATTAATCTGAAGCTTCTTTGGGAGAATGATTGCACATTATTCTGGTAAGGATAATCATCTCCCTGTGGTAATGAACACTAACAGGATTCATTACACAAAATAACCCTTTTTCTTTTTTCTAGGCCTTTTAACAATCCTGCAAGAGTAAAATATAAATCCAATATTTCTGAAAAGTAAGATTGTATTTCATAGCATTCTTCCCATAATTATCATTTTTTGAATGATAAAATAGCATCTGCTGTCCAAAATGTGTAATGGACACAACTCATCAAGTTCTCCATTTTGTAGTACTTAGAGAATGTGGTACCCATATTCAGTGGTCATCCATGGATAAAGTATTATTGATAAAAAAATGCCTGGTAATAAGTTCTTTTCTTCTTGCTAGCAATTCTATCAAATGATTGGGAAAGCTACATTTCTTGAATGCCTAACTGGATACATCCATTTCAATCCAAGGTGGACTTGAAAGAACAAGTCAAATTTAGTTATATGAACCCTGGTTTATAAGTCCATGATACGGTATAAAATTGAACAAATAATAAATAATAAACCTTTATTGTCAAAGTACATGTGCACATTGAGATTAGCTGAGCCTCTCCCCGTGCTCCCTCCCCCCAACACACACAGGGACAACAAACCCTCCATCCTACCACACCATGTGAACCAACTACACCACACACCGGCCTCCCACATCAATTCTGCATAAGTTCACAGAGATTATGTCCCATTCAAAAGCCTAACAGCCCACGGATAAAAGCTGTTTTTCAGCCTGTTGGTACAGCTGGCTATACTCCTATATCTCCTACCGGATGGTAGGAGAGTAAAGACATATCGTCCAGGGTGTGAGTCATCCCTGAGAATTTTCCTCACTCTTCCAAGGCAAAGAGCCCTGGCGATGTCTTCCAGGGGCATCAGGGGACAGCCCACAATGTCTTGTGCTGTGCTCACTACCCCTTGTAATACTTTCCTGTCTGCGGCTGTCAGACCAGCATACCAAACCGCAATACCATACGAGACAACACTCTCTATAGTAGACCGGTAAAAGAGGGTCATTAGCCGTTGTTCTACCCTGTTCTTCTGCAAGACCCTAAGAAAGTGAAGCCTCTGTTGGGCCTTTCTAGCCACCTGGTTGTGTTAACTTTCCAGGTCAGATCTTCACAGAGGTAGACTCCCAGAAATTTAAAGGAGGAAACTCTCTCCACACAGTCCTCCCCGATGTAAAGTGGGGCAGGTTCCTCCTTTTTTCTCCAGAAGTCTAACACCATCTCTTTCGTCTTGCCGATGTTTAGGTGCAAGTTGTTGTTACTACACCATATGGATAGTTTTTGTACCTCCGCCCTGTATGCTGTCTCATCCCCACCTGTAATAAGACCCACCACGGTTGTATCATCTGTGAACTTGATTATCGCAGTGAATGGGTCAGATGATACACAATCATATGTGTATAAAGAGTACAGGTAGGGGCTAAGCACACAGCCCTGTGGCGTGCCGGTCTTTATTGTGTATTGCTAACAATATGAAAGCTTGAAATTGATTTTCCAATCTCCTAAAGTGTAACTAGAATGTTCTTATTTTCCTTTCTTAAATTGGCAGTTTTATGAAAATTGACTATTTTCATAAAGTCAATATTTGATCAATACAGCGTGAATAAAGTTATTATAAGCAGCAAGTTACTCTTTGAGGAAAGAGTAGCTGCATTTGGAGAAGAAGTGTGGATTCTCTTTTGGCTTCTTCTAAAACAGACAGAGAAGTTATGCTCTCTCTCAAGAGAATGGAACAGCAAGAGCACCATATTAAACATTATCCTCCACTATAGAGCTGGCAGAAAATTATTTCAACATAAAATGTGCTCCTTCATTTCCTCTCACTATTCTGCACTATTCAGCAAATGGTGCTGTTCTCAAGGTTTTAATGAAGCTTAAGGAAATTGCCAGCCTTACCAAGCAGACCAAACAGAAAACATGACCAGATAATTTAATTCTATTTTATTGTAAAGCTAAATATCACAATCTTTTAACCCTGGAAGTACAAATCTCCCACCATATCATTTACAGCTTGAGAAACTAGGAGAATCCCTTCTGAGCTTCTGGTTCCACCCACTATCTAGCTGTGGGCTGTTGTCTTACAGTCTTACCTGACTATTCCCTAGGCAGCATCTCTTCACTCCATCTCCCAAGGTCATTCCCATATAGCATTGCAGAAAGTAATGAACACAAGCCTTCATTTTTCTCACTGAACATCATCTGGGAAAAACATGCACCACTCACTGCTCTTAATACTGTTCTTAACATGAAGTGGGGAAAGCATGTGGGATTCTATAGGGATGCTTATAATGTTTGGTTTAATATTTGCCAAGCTGAGTAGGAGATTCCAAGGCAGCTATTCCTGAATTCAAATCTAATATGAAGCCTGTACCAAAGATCACCCAACTCACAGTTGATAGGTTCAGAGAAGAAACATAGAGTGAAGCAGGATGGAACACCTGACAACAAACAAACTGCATCCTTGTCTAGAGGTGGAGCTCACTGGTTATGGCCAGCTACATCTGCCAATAGCCTTTGAAGTAGACAAATGGCATATCTTACGCCAATGGCATACCTTACAGAGAGTAAGAACATGCTTTATTCTAGTCAGAATAAATGGTAATGCTTTCATTGATAATAGTACCAGGAACACCCAACTGGCAGAATGTGGCTTATTTTCTAGTTAAAATCAACTTTTTGTGCAGCAGAATGTTAGTCATTTCTGTGCAGAAAACACTAATCTGATTCTTAAAATATAGGTCCAGCATTCTTTGAAAGAAGTGCTGAAAGCATAATTTAAAAACAGCACTAGAGTTATTTTAGAAGAATATTAAACCCATATGTATGAAGTACATAAAGACACACATAAAACCAGACAAATTCTTTGAAAACACCAGTCAGTGTATGTTCATGCCATGATTAGGAAGAAAATGAAAAAGAGCTTAATGTGAGTTGTGATGCTTTTTTCTGCTAAAATTCAATTTATCTGTCCTGATATGGAAGAGGAAAAAAGCCAGGTATTAAACAAAAAAATTGAATGATATCTCAAGGGTCAGTCAGAAATAATTTATTATATAGAAGCCAGATAGTTTGGACAACTCCTTTATGAGCTTTATTGATAAGCTGAGCTTATCAGTTGAAAGAATCCTATATATTAGGATTTTGTTTACCATATCACATAGGAAAATAAAGAGACTCCATGAGGATCCATTCTTTCGAGCTATGATTTCACATCACAGCAGTATTAGAAAGTCTTGGATCTGTAGACTGGATTTCCAGAAAGGAAAGAATGCATTCCAGAAGAATAACACCCCCCCCCCCCAAAGTTTAGATAGTTTGATTAAGTCAGTCAGCTCCTCCCCAGAAATTCTTAGACTGTACTTTTAAATGAAGTAAATAGATTGCTTTAGTTTGGTAAAATTCTGTCTATAGAAAAGGAATATTAAAGGGAATGGCTTAGAAGTAATTCTCTGTGTGTGTTTTGAACCGGATCTAAGATTGTACTGCCTCATTTCATGTAGAAGCATCTGATCTTTGACTTGACTTAGGTTACAGTATTCCAAATATAATTCATGAGGATCCTCCCTTTAGTCCAAGTAAATCACATTCTTTTGCATATTCACAAGACTCATTTTAATATCTACCAACTACCATATATTTTTCCTTATTTAAATTATGCAGATATTTATAAATGTTTAATAGTTCTGGAGAAATTTCTATTACATCATGTCAGTTTGCTAATTTTGGACTTGGAATTTATGTTCAGCTAAATGCACATTGTCCTTTGTTTTTACACTAAATGTTCTTTCCTCAAATAGTTTTATTTCTGAATTTATATTGTGTAAACCTCATCCCAATGTTTTTTTAGAAGTAAGTAATATTGCTTATTTCCAGTTTCTAAACTTTTCAGAAGTTCATATCATTGATTAACCAGATTATCAAATAACAGATTAGGATCCATTAATTGTTTCTCCTTCCATATTATGAAGAAAGATGGCTGTTTTGTTTTTGTTCTTTGTTTAACTGAAAAGTATAATCTAGCAATTAAGAGACATTGGATGGGTGCCCTAAAATAGGTGTTTATCAACAGTCCTCTTTTAAATAAATAGCTGGATTTGAAGTGTTGAAAATGAAGAGTTCAGAGGGAAAACTCTGTTAGTCTTTTGCATAAAGGGCCAAGAATAGTTTTGTTGTAAGACTTTGAAACAACGTTTCCCAATAAAACAAGTTTTCTTTCCCTTCCTTCCTAGAGTGATTTATAGGTCAGCCCTAATATAACTCATTCTAATACAACCCTCAACATCCATCTTATTTTGCCCAGGATATTTTCTACAAAATCTGCTTTCTATCTGTGGCATTCATGGCTTTCTGAAACAGCTCTAATCCCT